>NC_056733.1:397914179-398114179 GCF_019279795.1 Protopterus annectens
TCCTATTGTTTATAATAAAATAAATTTGTATCATTACTCTTTATTTTATTTTATTTTTATGTTATTCTATTGTAAAATTATTTTTTATTTTATTTGTATTTTATTTTATTTTATTTCCTATTATTTATAATAAAATAATTTTGTGTCATTACTTTTTATTTTATTTTATTTTTATGTTATTCTATTGTAAAATTAATTTTTATTTTATTTGTATTTTATTTTATTTTATTTATTTTCTTTTTTAATTTTATTATGTGTTGCCAAAATGTGTCCATGCAATCCATGTGTACCACATCACTAAATGCTCCACAGCACAGCAGAGTAGGCCTACCCAACAGAATCCACCTGACCCCCTTCACCATCACTGTTGCCTCCCCCCAAGAAATCTTCCCCATACATAGCTCTCCATTTCATACATGTTTTCTTGACACACTTTATTCAGTACAGTTAGTTATACAACATGATTGTGTTGTGGTCACCCCTCTCTCTGGAGGTGACAGTCCAAATTCAGTTAATATTTACCACATATGTTCACCTTACACTGTTAAAGAAATGGATAGCTATGATTCGTTCCTATATCCCTCCTGCACATTCCTGCCCTGCTTTCCCTTTGTTTTTCCCCCAACCTGCTCCCCATTTCACCACTGTCCTATCTACCCATTTCACCTCTTTAAGCCATTAATTCATGAAGGTGCTCATCATGCACTAATGTGCAAAAACTGGGAATGGCAGCAATGTATTTATATATATTTAAAAGTATTAGCTATGGCAGCAATATATTTTTAATGCATTTAAATGTATTACATACATCTGTATTTGAACCCAATACCATCTGGCCCAACAAGGAATTTACGGTATCAGTGCATTAACATGTGCTGCTACAGAGTCAAACACCAGGCATATTTCATAGACTAGATACTAATGGTCAGACTTTAGCAATGCGGCTTGCGTTTGCACACTGCTTAACTATGAGCAAACATGTGTATCGTGCATGCATATGCAGTTTGCTAACCATCTTGCAAATCCGCTGTTCGATGCTCTATGGAAATGTACATATTATGCTGGATTACTTATGTTTACTGTCCATTGCCTGTGTATGACATGAAATTACATGTATAACCATTACAAGCTGAGGGCCCTATCTAATAATATGTCACATATTTGCACTTCATGCATCTGTTGCCAACCCCCTGGTGCCTCAGTACTTTTTCCACATACATATCAACCATAGTGCAAAATGTAATACCATATGCTGTGTGTGTGATATGCAATGCACATCAATCTGGCAACATTTAGAACTACAACTTTTGACCCATATGCCTAAAAAGACTTAATTCCAAGGCATTGGAAGGTATCAGCATAGGCCATATCCACAAGGACATAGGTGACCTTCAACATACTTGACCCTACCCATTTTGTTTTTGTCATGGGTAGATCTTGCTTACTGAAACTTGTGGACTTCTTGGATACTGATCCCACAGACCTGGATGAGAGATAACAGGACATGCTGCCTATGTTGACTTATCCAAAGCCTTTGACACTATCCCCCATTCATGTGTCATAGTGAAGATCTCCCATGTGGGAATTAAGCCATACAGTGGTACAAGAATAGGCAACTTGCTTACTGACATAACACACACTCTCAAAGTCAGAAACTGCACCTCCACCAGTAGTCAATTACCATTAGAATACCACAAGGATCTGTGGTGGGCTTTCAACTGTTTGCAAACTACTTCCCTCAAGTGCAGGAAATGGTAGATGGCTTGTAGTTTAACACGTTTCAGATGACTGGTAATTGGATGCACTAATACAGAGTCCCCCACTGATGGGAACATATTACGGACAGACAAATGATTGGTGCCAGACTCACCAAATGAACACTAAAGCATTCAATGGCTCATTGTCCCCTTTGTCAATGAAGTACTCCTGCTAATTATGATATACATGATATACATAGTACCCCTCTAACCCTGAGACTTGAGAACACATGTTGATAGCAATCTACATTTTAGTGCTGACACACACATTCTGCATTGTGCACATCATACATATGGGCATCACATCCAAGACCAGGGTGGTCATACCTCTCCTGTACTCTAACCTTATCAGACCACTAATTGAGTACAATGCTCCCTTCTGTCTATACATCACCAGACCCTTGCAGCAATTGGAGAAAACACAGGGTTGTGCCTGGGAGACTCCAGGGCCTCCAAAAATGGCATAAATGGAAAGACTAAAAGACATGTCAGTGTACTCAGTATCATGCAGGCTGCTGAGAAGTGACCTATTCCTGCCCTACAGAGCAGTCTCAGACCTTACCCTATTGGAAATGCTGCACATCTGCTAATCAAATGGTACAACACTAACTTGGCCCAGGGTTCTCAATCTAGCCTGTGACATAAACAGAACATGTTGGGGAGACAGATATATCCCCTAGCTTTCTTTTGATGATTTATTTCACAAGTTATCTCACGAAGTTGAACAACACTGTACTGATGTCATTAACAGGAAGCAGGTGAAATTAGTGAGGGATATTTCTTCATACGAAAACAAAACTGCTTATAATGATTTTGTCGGTTCCCTTAAAAGGAACCATTTTCAACATCAGATTCCCACTTCAAAAAGTAAGCATGTTTTTAAAACTGGTGCCTTTTTTGAAGCCAGTAATGTTAAAGAAACCATACATCACGACAAAATTACCTTGGATTCCATTCCACCCACCAGTATTTCCTCTCCTCTCAGTGCAGACGCCAGAGCTACCGTCATAGAATCTACCGAATTTGACAGTAACAACAAGACTGATAGTTCTGCTTCTGACAAGGACAGTTCCATTACGACTACTAAGACTAAATCACATTCTCATGTGAATCCTTTTTTTCAAAAGAAGAACTATGCCAACAAGACAAGCATTCTTACGAGAAGTCGCACCTTCCTGGGGTCGAACTCCTCGGGCGACGAGACTTGAACAAAGATCATGAACATTTTAGTGTAATAAATTTAAGTGGACATTTGTTTACTGACTGTGAGTTGAAAGTTTTACAGTATGGCTTAAATTATGTTCCTAGTAACAAAGCAAACATTGGTAACACTATATTAGATATTAAGAAATATATCAGGAAGTTAAATTTAGCATACATTATGCAGGATATTTCAACTACTGATAAAGTTCTTTTTAAGCCCTCATCTTTTACACCCAAACTACAACACACTTTAAGAGTGTTTGAGGACGCCTGCATACAGGACGTTACCAAGTCACTCGAACATAATCATAGACGTAGAAGTAATTTAAGTAAAGATGAAAGGAAAGCCTTACATAACTTACAGATTTTGAATAAGGAATTAAGATACATGAAAAGTGACAAAGGGGGCAGCATCGTAGTAATGAGACAGGATTCTTATAACATAAAAATGTCAGACATTTTGAACAATTGTGATGAATACGAGGTCATCCCTTTATTTGAAATTTTAAAGAGACAGCGGTTCATTCATTCTTTACTTTACGATGCACTCATGTCAGGTGACATCAACACTGATGTCTATGACTTCTGTGTGGTGGAAGATCCCAGGATTGGGGTGATATTTGGAATACCGAAGACCCATAAAAATCCTGAAAATCCACCATTTCGACCCATTGTGTCTTCGCCCCATTCTATTACAGAAGGAATTGCTATCATCATTGATGGGGCCCTCGGATCAATATTACACCACTACGATTCCTTTATCAAGGATTCCTGGGATTTTTTTATCAAATTGAACAAGTATTTCCAGGTAAATCCTTTTAATCCTGACAGGCACATTGTTTTTACAATTGATGTCATATCATTGTACACTTGCATTCCCCATTATGAGGGAATTGAGGCAGTTAGAAGTTTTTTACATCATCACAACACTGGATTTACCAGTAATGCCATTGCCACTATTTGTAATTTTTTGGAGATCATATTAGACAACAACTTTTTCCTTTTTGGGAAAACATACTACAGGCAAAAGCGGGGTGTGGCCATGGGCTCTCCAGCTGCCCCAGCTTATGCCAACATTGTTATGGCACAATGGGAGCAGGAGTTCATTCCACCCCTTAATCAAAAATATAACATCCTATTTTACTGTAGGTTTGTTGACGATTTGTTTTTTATCATCGATGGCAATAATGATACAGTTGATGCTTTTGTCACAGAGGTTAACACTTTTTCTAGTTATTTAAAGTTTGTAAAAGGAGTTGTTGGGCTCAAAGTTAATTTTTTAGACGTTTGCTTAAAGTGGGATGACGCTGAAAATCGATTCCACAGTACTATTTTTCGAAAGGAGACCTTTACAAATGGGTATCTCCACTTTTCTAGTAACCACCCTAGACATATAATCAACAACATCCCCAGAGGGCAGTTGATTAGAGCTTGTCGAATGACCTCTAAACCAACAGACTTAATTGATGAGTTTGATTTCATCATCTCTCTGTTTAAGGACAGAGGATATCATGAATCAATACTGGTCAATACTAGCAAAGATATTATGAATAGACGAACAACCCAGTATCCAGCTTTGTTAGATTATTCAAGTAGACAGGGTCGTGATAACAGCATAGTCATAGGTAACAATACCAGTGACAAGGGCAAGTTAAACACCAATTTAACTTGTTCCATTGAAATGAGTAATGACCTCACACATATACAGAAGCTAGTTAGAAAGAATTGGTCAGTGATCAGGGGAAATCTTGATTTATCCAGGGTGGTTGGTGACCAACCTGTTTTTGTATCTAGAAACACCCGTAATTTAAGAAGAATATTAGAGCATAAGAACAGTTATAACGACAGGAAGGCTGTTGCTATTGGGAAAGGCATGCAATGTTGTCACAACTGCAAAATATGCAGATACATCTCTGTGGGACCCTACATTAGTATAGAGTCTCACAACAGAATTTTAACTGTTCCCAACAACGTTAATTGTGACACTAGTGGCTTAATATACATCAGTTTATGTAGCACTTGTTCCGCTTTTTACGTGGGAATGACTAGTAGGAGTTTAAAAACTCGTATTAAAGAACATCTTTATGATATCAAAAAGAAAGATCTAACTAATGCTTTATACAAGCATTCCACCATTTGTCACAATTTTAAAAAATTTATATTTTCTATATTAGAAGTTTGTCAGAACGACATGAGAGGGGGGGATTTTAAAAATTATATACTACAAAGAGAAACCTTTTGGCAGATGAAATTAAAAGCTGACAAACCTCCAGGTATAAATGAAGCAGTCAACATCAAATGCTTTTTGAAAAACAGGAAGTTACATCTCCATAAAAGGAATGATGGTGTTAACTCTTTTTTTAATTAGAATAGTAATTTACATTGATTGCTATTAGGCTTTTAATTGTTCAATTAACTTGAGTGTATTTAAACTGGTTTCATTGACATTTTTTTATTCTGATGAAGTCTTCGGACGAAAGCGGGGAATTAAAATTTGTTTACGCTATTTTGTTTTCATTCATTTCAGTTCGCCTCTGATTGCTGCTTTTGCCAGGTTGGTTTTGGTGTTGTGTCAAAAACAGGCTTTTTTTCGTGGTATATCCCCTAGTGTGTCACACTCTTATGTAATAGGCTCCCACTGCATGCAAATCAGTGCTCCTAAATGACTGTGTTCAAAAGCAACCTTGACTAATGGTTGGGTGATTGTGAAGTCACCTCTGAGGTGGCAACTATGTCCCTGGACAGGGCCAGTTGGTGCTGCCCACAAAATCACTCTGCTAGCAATGACCTTCCAACTATGCTCAATAAGGGTACTTGTATTTTTACACAGCTAAGCTTCTAAATACCATAGGGCCACTAGGCTATTAGCCTCATATGTACATATGATGCTATGAGCCTATGCAGGTTTCCCAACATTTTGTCTCCCACATGGTCTGCTGATGTAATCTACTATAAATTCACCTGCAGTCTTGTACAAGTCACACTTGTGCTGTGATGTTTGTGTGATGTACCATCTTCTGCAGTCTTTATATTTAGATAGATAAGGGTTCTGTTCTCACTGCAGTCAACTGGGCATGTATGTGTGTGTGAGTCTAGCCAAAAGAGCAGATGTGTGTATCCTACAGTTACCTCTCCATTTCCATGGAGTGACAGTATTTTTTTGCTTGTACATGCCTACACATCCATTTCTTGCAGGCCTCCCAAGATCTTCTCTCCTACATGCACTGCTGATGTCATCCACTATAAACTGGCCTGCAATCTTGTAAAAGTCAGACTTGTGCTGTGGTATTTGTGGAAAGTACTGAGTTCTGTAGTCTGTGTACTTAGATAGGTAGGGGTACTATTCTCACTATAGTCAACTGTGTGTGTGTGTGTGTGTGTGTGTGTGTGTGTGTGTGTGTGTGTGTGTGTGTGTGTGTGTGTGTGTGTCTAGCCCGAAGTGTGTATCTTGCAGATATTGCTCCAATCCCATGAACTGACAGCAGTGTGATAACTGCACATGCCTACATATCCAGTTCATGCAAGCCTCCCAACTTCTTCTCTCCAACATGCACTGCTGATGTAATCTACTATAAGTTGACCTGTAGCCTTGGAAAAGTCAGAATTCTGCCATGGTGTTTGAGTAAAGTAGTGTGTATTGTAGTCTGTGTACTTAGGTAGGGATCTGTTCTCACTGCAGTCAACTGGATCTGTCTGTCTCTACACAAAAGAGCAGCAATGTGTATGCCACAGTTATTGCTCCAATGCCAAGGAATGACAGTATTCTGATTCTTGCAGATGCCTACATATCCATTTCATGCAGCCCACCCAACATCTTGTCCCTGCCATGGCCTGTTGATGTCATCTACTGTAAGTTCACCTGCAGTCTTGTAAAATTCAGACTTGTCCAGTGGTACTTGTGTAAAGTACTGTGTCTTGTAGTCTGTGTACTTATATATCTAGGGGTTCTGTGTTCACTGCAGTCAACTGTGTGGGTGTGTGTGAGCTGTTGCTTGACATTACAGCGAGCATTTTATACCAGCATATGGGACAGTGTTATATTCTCCTGAAAGACACTGCTGATGTCATCAGCTATAAAGTGTTGCCTGACACACTCCAAGTCAGGCTTGAGCTCTTGTGCTTATGTAAAGTACTGTGTTCTGTAGCCGGTGTATTTAGGTAGGGTTCTAGTCTCACTGTACTCTACTGTGTGTGTGTGAGAGTTGTTTCTTGACATTACAGAGAGCATTTTACACCAGCATGTGGGACACTGTTATATTCTCATCAACAGACACTGGTGATGTCATCAGCTATATCAGATTTCTGGATATGCAGTACTCACACCAGGGCAGCATCAGAGATTGGCCTGAATGTCATGCAAAAGTCACCTCATCCTATACAATAAAGATTATATTGACATGGCTTTTAATCTATCCACATACATCATTGCATGGTTTGTAGGCCCTATGTTATCTTGCTGAGAAAGCCCTGTGGTCTGTCCAGCTGCTACATGTGTCTAGTGAAGTATATGAAAAAGAGGGCATTATACTCTATTAGTGTTGTGATGAGGTTTCACTACAGCGCTGTCATGCAATCCAAAGATCTGACTATGATGGCATGACTAATGATGTGCACAGCATAGGTTTTCAATACCAGTGTGAACACTTGGTGATCAAAGTTCAGATTACTATCTACATGTGTTCCCAGAGCTTGCTTCACTGGGTTTCTGCATAGCAGGACTGTTGTCAATGCTGTAATTAACAAAGAATTCCACTTTTCAGACAGACATAAGCAATCATTTCTGCATCTATTTATAGATCATGTGCCTTTGTCACCATTCAGTTGTGTGTGTTAGCTCCTCATGTACTATGTTATCACCATTGATGGACTCAATGATTGTACACAATTTGCAAAAATCAGCAAGCTTGGTAAGCCAAAGGCCATATATAAGTACTTTAGCATGAACTGTTGAGAAATAGAGTTTAAACCATGAATGGCCAAGCACAGATCCCAGAGGTTTGACAGTGGTGACCACTCCACTGGTACAGGTTGATTCACCAACTTTCACGTGATATGTTTTGTCAGTGAGTCAGTTGGCTACCCATTAACTGATGTAAGGGTTAATCCCTAGCTCGGAGTTTTTCACAATGATACCCTGCATGGGGGATTATGTCAAAACCCTAGGCCAGATCATGATAGGCAGTATGCACTGCCTTACCTTCATCTGGGCCTATCACATGGAATCAATAAGCTGTGACAACTTCACAGATCACCTATGGCATGACTCATCATATACACCTTCCTGATATGGTCACAATGTCATAGAATGCAACACAAGTACTGGGTATGTGAAGGACATGCACATCAGAGGCAATAATACCTTCATGGTTCCCAGCCTTCATCACACCAATAACTGTGTACAAAGCACCTTTCTTCATTAAACCTCCCTACACATCTTCTAGTGATGTGTAACTGAAGTGTACCACCTTTGTCACAGTACACTGTCACTTAGCTTATTGACCAAACCTAGGTATTCTTTCTGTGGAATATACATGACTGTCTGATGGTGCAGAACACAAATCAAGTTGTTACACCAGTTGCATGTGTGCTACCTGTTCTACTTATGCACACACTACATGCAAAGGCGTTTGACAGCATTGATGGCATGTATATCATTCATGACAGCATGGATTGTTCCATGTATATATATATATATATATATATATATATATATATATATATATATATATATATATATATATTATATCAGACAGTCATGTATATTCCTTCCACAGAAAGAATACCTAGGTTTGGTCAATAAGCTAAGTGACAGTGTACTGTGACAAAGGTGGTACACTTCAGTTCTTCAAAAGGAACCTTGATGATTGGTTGGGAGGTAGGAAATTCACCCCAGGGATCATGTCAGTCGCCCTGCTAGACAGGGGCCTGGAGAAGTTAATATTGTGGGAAGAAATATCCAGGGAATTGTTATGGCTAGGCTTGCATAGGCCCTAGGGCCGATAGCCTAGTACCAACCTATGAACCTATGAACCTATATATATATATATATATATATATATATATATATATATATATATATATACACCATGCACATAATTCAGCTAGCCTCTATTGCCCATGTCACATACAGGTATAGCAGAGTCCCTTCTGCAGATATTACAATGCCAGGACAGTGCGCCTGTCTACCATCATACAGTATGGATGGATCATAATAGTTGTTTAAGTGTTTGTGTGCGTGTGTGTGTGTGTGTGTGTGTGTGTGTGTGTGTGTGTGTGTGTGTGTGTGTGTGTGTGTGTGTGTGTGCAGGCTCTTCTCTTAATGAGAAAACCAGCACAAACAGCATGATAGATCCAAACAGACCTCTGTTGTAAAGCTGCACAAAGGCAGCAGGATAAATCCAAACACAGCTTTATTCCAAAAAAAACTGGATTAGTGCTTTCATTCTAATATTTTAAAACTTCATCAGATAAAATAGCTTTTCTTAGCCAAAGCTTTGTATACAAAGTTCAAACACACAGTAAGCGGTCACATAAGAGCTGAACCCTTCTTAAAGCTTAAATTTAAATGGACAATTTCTGTCAAACACTGCCTTATAACAAATGCATTTTCCAAAAGCATATTGTAACAGCATTATATAGCTATGTGCATACGTACATAGTAATCCCATCCAAAAACATAACAAATAATAAAAAGTATGAAACAATATGTTTATGTATGTATAAATAGATGTGGAAAAACTTATTTTATCTACATAATGCTTTTAGTTTTAATAAGTAGGCAACTGAGGTTTGGTCATTTAAACCTGGTAAATTTTCAACATTAAAATGGAGCTGCCAATACAAGTCCCTCTTTTCAAGTAATAGGGACCAAGGCCCTCCCTCACCCCTGGGGTAACTTTTTCAATTATACTGAACTTAAACTGGTGCCCAGGGAATTCCTGCACATGTTTTGAAAGTGCACCAGTTTATTTTTCTTGATGTTTATAGGTGTACATATACCATTTCCTTCAATTTCCTTTCAGTTTTGCCTATGTAGAACCCCGGACACCTTGGGAAGAGAGAAACATAAACCATGCCTGTGATATCACAATTAAAGTTTCCTGCTACTTTAAATATATATGATTTAATTGAAAATGTTCGCCCTCAAATATATGTTTGAATTATGAGCATCTTCCACATTTCCCCCATATATGGGCTTTTAGTGTTATTAATCACCTTTGAAAAATCATCCAGAATATTTTTTAAGTTCTTACCTCTTTGGTAAATAAAAATCAGTTTCTCACTAATCTTAGGTGTAATCTGACTATCTTCCTTCAATATGACCAATTGTTTTCAGTAACCCATCTTATAAAATTACTGTCAGTACTATACATGGAAATGAAGGCATTTCTATAGCATCTATTGTTGCTGTTTCTTTTTAAACTTCCATCATTATTAACAGTGCTGTTTTCCTGTGTCAAGAGAATATTGTCACCACAGTGGGAATGTCAAATGGGAATAAAATGACCATTCTTTTTTTTATTAATGACCTCATATATCAGGTTATCTATAAAGTAGCCAAGATACCATGTAGTAGAAAACATTTCCTTACGATGTAAGCATTTATCCCAAAATTCTTCCTCAAATGTAAACATTCAGGCAGCTTTCACAAACTGCCCTTTTACCACTGCCTTTATCTGTGCATTGTGGTGAGAACTTGTATCGTGAAGGATGGTTTTAGAGTAGGTGGCTTTTCTAAAAATATGAGATGTAATCCTGTCATTCATCAAATCCTTAGTAAACCATATATCTAAATATGCTATGCTGACATCATTGGTTTCATGGGTAATTTCTAAAAATTCAGTTGTAGAAGTAATAAATTCTGTAAGCAATGGTATCTTCTCTTTTTTATTGTCCTATACAACAAAGATGTCATCCAGGTATGTGATAAATAGTTTGCATGAAGTCATGCAACTGCTATTAAACAAAAATTTTCATTCATTCTACCACATTTCCATGCAACATCTATGGCAAATATGTCCCTATTTCCAGTTAAATGTTTCCGCATTATGTTGGGCTTTGTAGAGATATGGTGCACTAACAGATTCACAGCTATCTGTGAAGCCCTGTTGGTCATTATGGCATTCCACACAAAACTGCGGACCATAGGTGCTCTGCTTGAAACAGAATTCTATTTGCATGCACTTATACAGTTTCCAGGCCAGCAACACTGTTGCCGGACATGAAACCTAACTCAGGTGAGCAGCACATCATTAATATGCATTGGCCAGTACCATTCGCCGTGATCCACCGGGCAAACATAAACTTTGTGTAGGTTCTGCACAAAGCCTACATGGACTTTATTGAATTCTGTAGACTGTGATTCTACTCCATCTAAAAAGACACTTTCAGTGTAACTAAGGGGAGCCAAAGAAGTAGTTTATATAACAATCTAGTAACACAAAGGACCAGCAGAGCAACTGAAGTAACTGAGAGAGAAAAAGAAATGAACTGAACACTTTTGTGCTATATTTCATAAAGGATTTCATCTGAATAAATAAGATCACATAAACCATATTTAAGTAAAAATAACTCATTGTGATCTTTCCTCCTCACTAATCACCTGACCATCCTTAAGGTTACAAATATAAACATAAAATATATCACTGTTCTAAATTCTTTATAAATATGACATAACATCACAGAACAAAACATATTTTGCATATTCATAACTTAGATGCTCTAAGTTTTAAAATACCATTGACTGAAGCTGAATCATTGAGACCAGGAAAGAAAATTGCTTCTAATAATAACTGCCAATATAGCCAATATAGCTCCTTAGATTCTAAAATAGTCTGACAGTCTCCACCTCTTGCGGGGGGCGGGGGGACGGGACTCAGCCTAAAACAAAAAAATAAAAACTTCTATAGTTTCTACAGACAGTGGAATGTTTATACAGAGGCTTATTCAAGTCCTTTTTGTGTATACAATACAAGTATTTGTAAATTCTGCATTTAAGGAGTCTCTCAGTCTTGTCAATATAAAAAGCTTGGTATGACTGTCAAGTAGTCAAATAAACCACACCCATGGCTGCTACAATTGTATCTCGCCTTAAAGTAGATGTCATTTGAGTAGTTAATTACCCTTACTTTGCCTGTTATATTAATGAAAGGGGAATCAGTGCAATCACCACATCTTCTCGCCTTAAAAATGTAATTTCCAACATAACTTTCATGTTCAATGATAATCATAAGATTTTTCCTTTCTTCACAACAAACCTAATTCTGCTACCTTATTTATTTTATAAATCATTATTATAATTAATAGTTAAAGCCCAAAGTTAGTTATCACTTTCATAATCTTACCACAATTAAGATCAAAACAGTAGAATCATAGCTTTGTTAAAAGTACTATTCACCTGTGAATCAGTAACATGTCTTACATTAAGACGTCTTAAAATAGACTTTAAATTATTGTTTCTTTTAACACTCAGTTCCATTTCTATCTTTTCAGTTACCTCTACCAGGTAATGCCTTTCATAAAACATGTCATTTAAAATTCATATCTTATCCAAAAATTCCAGATAGTCCAATAATATGGGACAATTTAGCCATCTATCCTTTCACTAAATTAATATTCTGCTTGTATGGATTGCAACTATTGAAAAATAAAATGAGTTTGAAAAGGTGGGTTTATGATAAATTATAGATTAGTATCTCTTGTAATCCATATTTTTATACAATTTTCCATAAAAAAACTGTACAATCCTTATTCCAGTTGTACATAAAGTCTAAAACCTCATTAGAGCAATTAATAAATTTTATAAAATCATTCAAAACATCAACTTCACCCCTCCAAATAAAAACGTGTCATCCAAAAATCTTGAATAAAATGATATATTGTTGTAAAAGTCAGATTTAAATATAATACTGGTCTCCTAGAACACTGTAATAATACTGGTATAAACAGGGACAGAAGCTGTCTTGTTTCTACATCTCTAATTTGCCTAAAATGCTCACATTCAAAAAATACAAAGTGTTGTAAAGAACCATTTCATAAATGAGATAATGTTTCTAATGACTCTGTTGGTTGCTAGGCACCAGTCTTAACCAACCTCATGTGATAGAAGAAAATAAATTGTTCACCAATAGTCACTAATACCATCTCAGTAACCGGGAAAAAGCCGAAAGACACACACACACACACACACACCATCTCAGTATCAAATTCTACATCATATACCATCTGAAAGAAAATCCACTTATAAGACATGTCTTTTATCAGTAAATAATTATTTTAACTTATGGTCAAAAAATGTTGCTATAAGTTCTGTTTTAGAAAAAAGAGAGAATTATTAGCTTGGTAACAGTTAAAAAATCAAATTCTTTTTAATAAATGTCACCAGTCATTAATAAATCATATAGAGACACATCAATAGCTTTAAATGCTGCCTCAGTTTCTTTTCTAGGAATAATAATGTAAGTTCCATGATACAACAAAATTTCAAAAGATTTTCTAATTGTAAATCATTACATCCATAAGTACAACCCCCTACTTCTATAAGGCTTCATAATGCACGCCAAGCAATTGTTTTTAAACCAACTTAGCAAATCATTTTCTTTTATAGATAAACTGTAAAATTTCTCTAATTTGGGCTGATATAAATATTTCTTCAAATCAGCCTCTTGCATAGTTTCAAAACTATTCAAATTTGAATTTACTGCGGTGTTAAAAATAATTCTAAGTTCACTTTCCTAACAAAATGCTTCGGTTAAATGAGAACATTATCTAAGCTGGTCTTCCTCACAGGCACAGAGGGAAAACTGTTGCAAAACAAACTGGCATATACTTAATTTACTACCAAACTGCTAGAATTGGATATCCTGAAATTCTTGAAAACATACACAGAGCCATTTAAAATTGCAGTTTCCAGTTCACCCTCTTTCTGCCTCTCCCTCTGTTTGTTCTGCCATAAGTTTGCCCAAATGATGACTCAGAGTAATTCCCCCCTCGGGATGCCTTTCCACTTGTTTCACTGCACTAGGTACTCTGGATGTCTTAAAGGGGAATACTCTAAAAAAATCATTGGCATCAGGAACTTCATCAACACCGGAAAAATAAAGATTGTCATTACTAGCATGAAGGGGTGGTTCTGGGTCTATATATCACATCATCAAAAACACTGTTCAGTGAATACGTATTAATTGACCCCAAAACAACGAACCCTTCTTTCATTGAACTGCCACATTATTGTAAATTTTCCCAGGGCAAATGGTTAGCTGTCCAACATGTCGATCAATACATACAGTGCAGTATATTATCCCACCAAAGTGGAGGGCTACGCCATCTACATCCCCCTATGTGGGGGCTGCACCCCCCCTACTTATATACACCAACTCAGAGATCACACTATAGTGGGGAAAAGGGCAATTTCCAAATGGTGGACAGTTAACTCTTTGCCCTTGTAAATACATTCACTGATGTGAACATTTGATAAAAAGGTGTTTGCTGTTTTGGGGTCGATGAATGTGTGTTCACTGAATAGTGTTTTCGATGATGTGCTATAGGCTGGTGGTTCCATGAGGAATGTTGGCAGAAAAGCTTTTTGTATTGTTGACCTCATTAAATACAGTATTGTTTGTATTATGAAGTAAAGAATAAACATCACCAAATTAATATTTCTTTTTGTTTTGTATTAATATAGTAAATCATAATTGTGGAGGGTGTAGTGTCTGCTCATTGATAGTAACAGGACATAAGATTTGGCTAAATATTAATTGAGTCATATTCTGTGATTTTAATTCCTGTGATAGAAATAATGTATGCTTTATAATAGTGTATCTTTGTAATAAGGCATATTTTGGGGAAACAAAGGGAAGCTTTGCAATTAGACTTAAGGGGAATTGCAGAAATATTAAAAAAGAAGAGATTTTAGCTCACCCTTATCTGAACATTTTTTGAGAAGCCTGATTCAGAATATGAAGGGTTAAAAGCTGGTGTAGTTTATAAATATCCAAATGATGAAAGAATAAATAGGGATATCAAACATATTTTAAGGTATAAGGAAATGTGTTGTATCTTGCAGCATTATACAATGTCACTGATGGGTCTTAACAAGAAACTATCTTGGAATGCTGTTGCACAATAACTTATTCTTGTTTTTGTTCTATTTTTTTTAGCTTTATGATTTATATTAATTAATTATGATGTAAATGTCTCTGGGCAAGGTTTGTGAGTATATATATATATCTATATATATATATATATATATATATATATATATATATATATATATATATATATATCATATTTGATGTGTTGCTTCCATTGAAGGCTTCTTTAAGCTGAGGTACTTGAAGTATTCTAAAGAATAAAGGCATGAACATGAAACATTTGTTGTTTTTTTCCTTAAATTGTTAATGATGTTGAGATGACTTCCATGGAGAATGGTCAAAGTGCAACCTGCTGAGGAATGGAACTCACGTACTCCACTCCCTGAAAAAAAAGGCAAAAAAAATGTGTTTTTTTTTGCAGTGGGGCAAGCCTTCTCTGCGTACCCCCCAAACCTATATATAGTAACTCAACAGTTGCACCAACTAAAATAAGGGAAAAATTACCACCAAGAAGCACATCACTGTCAGCACAAATCAATATGCAGCCACCAGTACGGCAGTGGTGTAGGCCATGTCATATTACAGAAACACAATCTGAAGTCTGAGAGGGCAACAATAACTGAAATACAATAATGTCAGTATGGTTGGTGGTTGTTTTATTACAGCAGTTTTGAAGGAAGAGAAATTTAAGTATGCTTAAAATCACTCAATATAATATAGAACATTAAGACATGGTGCAAAAGCTTATTTTTATTTTTCAATTTTAAGATAGCATTTCCTTTAAATATACTAAGTAGAAAGTAAACATATACTTTTAGCAGGTTTTATTTATTTTCTTGCATTTTTTTACCAAGAATGTCCTACTGGGCCATGGAAGACCCCTTTTCAGTGGCAGCACATTTTTATTTGAGTACATTTGAGGGTGATAAACTCTTTATCATTCAGGCCTTGGTTTTGTGCAACTGTAATTATAAAAAAGTACTTTGTGTTAAACATGCCTAATTCACCTTTTTGACTTTTAAGAGCTGTTATTACTGTAGCTATGCTAATTTTTCATCTCAAAGTGGGAATGGGATAGCATCAACCGCATTTTATAGCAGTGTATCTACAGTGCTGTGAAAACAATATATATTTTACCAAAGCCTGTGTTGTTTTTCAGTAAATATTTATACAAACATAGGGGAAAAGAAAACAAAACTCAAGAACCATTTTATTTGTTAGGCACTTCCATAAACACAACCATCAAAAAAAGGACTCACCTTTCTCAAATGTCACAGCTAGGATAAATCTGTATTAATACCTCTCTGCCCAAAACATATGTGCAAATTGGTCTGAAATTATTATTAGCAGTTTAGTATAATAAGTTGAAAAGGACTGTGTTTCTTCTTCTTCTCCTTTCGGCTTTTCTCGGTTACGAAAAGGACTGTGATAATTTATAAAATTTACATGCAGAAAATATATTCTTGCTTATTCAGAATAACTTAAATGGACAATTAGAAAAACAAGTAACAGCAGACTGATGGCTTGTTTCTGGTGGTTGGTTTCTTTTCACCGGCTTAGTTTACAAAGTCTGATCTGGCAGCTCACAAATAAAGGAATCAACAGATAATTACCTTATTAGCTATAACAACAAGACAACCAGACATGCAAGGCTCTACTTAAAGCTAGCACACTTTAAAGTCATTATTGAAATGAACTGAAGAGAACTATTTACACCTTTGCTGATTTATGTAGTACCATACGCAGCATTCATAGAACATGTAAAGCTGTGTTAAAACAGCCACACACGCAACATCATTATTTTATTAACTTTGCAGTTGTGCAATTTATTTTATATCAGTCTCATTTTTTGGGTATGTGAAAATATATTTCAACAAATGATTCAACAATCTGGAAACAAGGAGTATTGCACATTCAGTACATGTTCCATTTTGTTATATACTGTTTACTTGTCTGCCTGCTTACCACTATATAGCAGTCTATAACTATAAATGGCATTATGTTTGTGGTATTCTAAAGGAAAGAAAACAAAGAGCCATAACTAGGGTGCGGTAAAAAGGATGGCTGTTCCAGTCAAAAGATGGAACTCTTTACAATTCATAGGTGCAGATGACAGAAGAGTGCAGTGTCAAAAGGGATTAATGAAACTGCAATGAAATTGTGGCTTTATACTTTAATGCTGATGCTGTATTTGCAGTCACAGTTGAAGAAGCGAAGCATTTAGTGTGTGAGGTGAGTATGTGGTAGAAATCGTAGTGTAGCAAACAGTTTGTTAGTTTCAGAAGCTTTGCTCTTTTGACTTTTTGATGTTTGGGCTTTGATATTTTGGCTTTTCATTGTTTGGTGTTGCGATGATTCGCTCTCAATGATTTGTGGTTCAGTGATTTGGTAATTCGGTATTATGAAGTTGATCTATATATATATATATATATATATATATATATATATATATATATATATATATAAATATTTGTGTATATATTTATATATGTGTGTGTCTGTATATAAATATATATATGCATATATATATATATATATATATATATATATATATATATATATATATATATGTGTGTGTGTGTGTGTGTGTGTGTGTATGTATACATAAATGACGTGAATTGAAAGTTTTCAGTATTAATGGCCTTATATTTGGCCATTGCCATGCTTTCTACATAATATCCACCCTTTATTTGGAGCTGTCATGGCTCTGTTTTGTAGTTTGCAGAAAGTTACTCCACTACTGGAAGAGTACATTTCTGCAGATTACACTTGTCCTGCATGGCCGGCTTCCAGCTTCCTGGATCACAATTTCACCTCATTTGCATGGATTCCTCCAACAAATGGGGTCATTTGCATACAGGGGCTGAGTCCGTGCAGGACTAGTGCAGGAGCACTCATGCACATCCCTACAGCTTATTCCTGGATCACACAGCAGACATATTGCCTGCTGGAGCTCCTGCACTAGTCTTGCACACTGTACTGGGCTTGCTGAATCCGGGGGTTCATCCCAATTCTACTCTCTATGTATAAAATTGTTCAACACTGTTAATCTTTGTATCCCAATAGATTCCTTGTAGTTAATTCCCTTAATCTATTCATCTCTCCATATGCAACATTTAACACTTCTAAATAGTTATTAGCATAAAATTGCTTACAATATAGCTTGGTATACATAATTCCTTCTTTACTCATATAGTGAGTTGCTTTAGAAAATTGCAGTAAGAATCACTATTACTATTGAGATTTTGACAAATTATTTTAGATGCAATTATCTATAAAGCTAATGATAAAGAAAAAATGGTTGTCTATAAACCACACATGAAAAAATAGCTTTTCTGCTTTGTCATTAAACATCAGTATACTCCTATTAAAGTAGCACCATATTAGTGTAGCTATTGGTACAGGAAGTCTCAATGGCTATCCACTGTTCTGTAAATGCATTATAAATAACACAACACTGTTCTCTAACACTGTTTCTAGTAGTATGCAAATTACAATACCTTGTGCTTTTGCTCCACAGGTATTAAACAGAAATCATTCAGTTGTGATTCTTTCATTCTTTTCAAAATTCCTCAAAAAAATAATCCATTCTTAGATTTCTGATCTAATTATCTTATATTGCCAGTGTACATAGGATCATAGAAAGTCAATAGGCTATTGGCCCTGAGGCCTTACAAGCCTAGAAAAGAATTTAGCCCATGTTCTGACAAGTCACCACCTGATGCTCCTGTCCAGCAGGGACACAGGTGGAATCCCCGGGGTGTATTTTCTGTTCCCCGTCCAGTTATCCAGGTTGCACTTAAAAAGGGTTAATGAGGTAATCTGCTTGACATGGAAAGGGAGTCTATTCCACAGAAGGGGGCGTCTCTGGGACAGAAATTTGTCCTGTCAACAAGTCCTATTGATCTCATAAACCAGGCTGAGGTCACATATGCGGGTTACTCAAGTGGAGCTTGACTTGTGGATATGCAGCAGTCTCATCAAGGTGGGGTCTGAGACTGCTTTGTATGCCAGATAGAGGTCACGTCTGAGGAGTCAGTGTGAGACTGAGTAGAGGGACAGGGCCTTTAGTCTATCTGTGTAGGGTAGATGTTTGATGCCCTGGATTCTCCTGGTGAGGAACCTCTGTGGTGTCTCCAGCTGCTACATGTGCTTTGTGAGGTACATGCCAAAAGGGACATTGTAATCAATAATAAGTCTTATAAGGTAAGAATACAAGGATGTTATGTCCACCTTGTCCCTGGATGAGATACCCTTACTAATGAGGTGGGCTATGTAGAAAGCTTTCCGTACAACAGAGGCAATATGGTGGTCCAAAGTCAGTTTGATATCAGACTGAATCCCCAAGTCCCTCACAACTGAAAATATGCTTAGGACCTTCTAATTAATGTGATGATTTGTGGGAATGTCACTTTCCCCAAAGGGGATGATGATGCATTTTTTTGTATTCAGTTTAAGGCCATGTTTCCTGCAACAGTCATTTGTTTGGGTGAGACCCTCTTGGAGGATGTCCACATCACTTGGGGAATTGAAGACAGCACCCAGCTTGTAGTCATCTGCAAACTTGGTCAGCCATAGCACACTGGTTTTGGCCTGCACCTCAGAAAAGTATATCCCAAACAACAGAGGCCCCAAGACCAATCCCTGGGATACACCACTTATTATGGGTCTACTGCTTGAGGTGGCTTCCCCTATTTTGACTAGGTGGGTTCTATCAGTCAGCCAGTTTGTTACCCATCTGGTAACATACTGATCGATGCCTAGTTGAGAGAGTTTATCTATTATATCCGAGTGGGGAATAATATCAAAGGCTTTGGCCAGTTCAAGGTAGGTGGTGTGCACTGTTTTCTCCCCGTTCATGGTTTTGGTGACTGTCTGAAAGAAGTTGACTAAATTTAACAGGCATGACCTCCTCTTGATGAAACCAAACTGTGTGGGATCAAGTGTTTGGAGGTTGGCAATTTCCTTGTTAATGGGGACCATGATAATCTGCTCCATGGCCTTGCAGATCAAGCTAGTTAGGCTGATGGGGATATAATTTCTTGGATCAGTGGATGCCCCATGTTTGTGCAAAGGGATGACAGTGGCTGTCCTCCACTTGGCTGAGACAAAGCTGGTACCTATGCTTTGGTTGAATAGGGTGCCTAATGGTGCTACAAGTTCCTGCCTGAGTTCATGTAGTATGCAGCATGGGATGTTATTGAGTCCCATGGTGGCTGTCTTTTTTGCCTTTAAGAGGGCAGTGATGACTTGCTCCCTAGAGATAAAGGGAGGGGGGCAAATGCTGGAAATGTCCTTATTTACTGATTGGGACAGAGGGGGGAAGTTTTCACTGAACCTGTCTGCCAGCAGGTTGGCTATATCTACGGCATTTGTGTATGTGGTGTTCTTGACCACCAGTTCTGAGCAGATCTGAGTGCTTCCTTTGAGATTGCAGACATATGTGAAGAAGGCCTTATGACTGTCTTTAGTAGATGTGGCTATTTTGGATTCAAAGTTTGCTTTGAAGGATTTCACTAGTGCTCCTATTTGCTTGTTCAGGCTAAGAAGAGATTACTTCCAATTAGACACCTGTTCTATCTTGGTCCTGGACAGCATTTTTTTTTCCTTTTATTACAGAGTATTTTTATAGGTGATGTCCACCAGACAAGTTTACTCTTCCTTGATGAGGAGGATTTTGTTCTGTCAGATATTCCTGATTCTATGCAGCTATATTAATGCTCGTATAGTACTTTGGTGTAGGTTTGGACATTTGAGGCTTTGACTCTGTTTATACCTTCCCTGAGGATATTGTAATCAGCTTTGGAGAAGTTTTTTTTTTTACCCTAGCTGGGGGGGGGGGGGGGGGGCTTTGAAAGTGACTGCTTTGTGGTGGGATCTTACCAGGGAAGATGACACTGTAGGGATACTGCAATGGTTACTCATGTTGGTTAATACTAAGTTCAAGATATTTTCACCTCTTGTGGGGCTGTCGACCAGCTGGTCCAAGGCATTTGCATTGATGAAATCAAGGAATCTCTGGTCATTTGTGGTTTGGCATGAGTAGTTCTTCCAATCCATAGTTGGATAATTAAAGTTGCCCATGATCACGGTAAAGGATTGAATCTTGATAGATTCGAAGAGGTCCGGATAGGTGGAGTGGGCATCTTGAGTCAAAGTTGGAGGCCTGTAGCTAGCTCCAGTGTTATTTGAATAGGGGTCTTGTCAATGGTTAACTGCACCTGTAGTGTCTCCTGTGCATCATACTGTTTGACCAGTCTGGAGGTGTGTATGTCTTATATATATATATATTGCAATTTCACCTCCTTTTGCTTTACTGCCTACAGTTTGGGGTCTGAATGTATGATAGGATGAGTAACCTGTTATGGATGGAGTGATCTCTACAGTTTTGAACCAGGTTTCTGTGACTGCACAAATGTCAGCATCTTTCTGGGTTATGAATGCTTGCAATGAGTGTAGTTTCATGTTTAGACTCCTAGCATTTAGCAGCATGACATTTAATTTGTGTTTTGATGACATTTTCATGCTGGTAGTTTTGACCTCATGGCATTTCCTAAAAAGCCACTATGGGGGAGGCAAGAGCCTTTGCCAGGAGTCTGAAGCCCAAGGGAGACAGACGCAGGCCATCTCTGACAAAGCATCATAGTTTGTCAATCATGTCTTTCCAGGCTGTCAGGTACTGGATCCCATTGGAATGATACCAGAAACTAAGCCAATTGTTAAAGTCAATCATTTTCTGTTTGTACTGCGGCATCATTCTGGGTGACGGTAGAATGCTACTTAAGGCTAGGAACATACCTGCTTGGGAGACATATTCAGCAAGCTTGATCATGTCTCTCTTCATATAATCCAGGGAGGTATGTCTCAAGTCATTCACACCAACATGGACTATGACTGAGTCATAACAGTACCTGTTGTTGAGAGCCTTGAGTGCATGGGTGATGTAGTGGATTCTGGCACCTGACAAACAACTAACCATGACCTTCTCATTATCCAGCCTGGTGAGAGGCACGTCTGTGTTTCTCACAATGGAGTCTCCTATGACTAATATGACTAATATGCTCGGTTTATGTTTACATATATGTCTTTAAGGCTTAGCAATGACACAGGAACTACAATTCTTGATATGACAGTATTTATTAGAAAATAAATTGACCATGGAAATTTGCTGGAATTTTTTCTTCTTGATTTCTGTAGAGTCTGATATAATCTCCCATACCGACCTGATAGTAGCTTTAGAAATGCACTGAGATGGTTCCCAGCCTAGCCAAACAATTGAATGCAAACTTTAAAATGAACTTATAATATTTTCCACCTTTCTTTTAGTTAATATCGGTATATCACAAAGTTCAGTAGTTGGCCAGCTGGTCACTATTTATGTGAATCTTATGACCAATCACTGCAGAGGTTTCAACCAAATTTAATACAGTGATGACTCTACTATCACCCTGTGTAATAGTTGACCACCAAATATTCAATTTGAATGATCATTTCATTTACAGTCTTGATTATACGATGCATTAAAAATCAAATCTCTATTCTCCTCTCCTACAATCATTAAAACCTTTATAGTTGCCCTGAAAAACATTAAAGCTTTTGAATCAGTTATAGATAAAATAGTTTTAGCTAAGCTCCTTGTATGCAATGTTGGCAATCAGTTAGATATCTGACTAACAAGTAAAGAATGCATTAGAGCCAATAGTAAAATTAGGCAAACTTTACAAGGTCAAAACTTTTTAAATAGGTAATAGGTTAAATACTGGGCAGGATTTACAAAGCCTCTGTGTAAGAGTTACAAGGCTTACACGGAGGATGCAGTTAAACAGTGTGACGTCAGCATGTCATGCATATGCATGAGGGCATGCTGAATCACACCTAAGGCTTACACGGTCCGTGGAAGACAGTAGGGGGCATGTCCGTAGGCCGAGCCCTGCAAACGGACACGCCCCCAGAAGAGTAAAAGTCCCGAAAGTAAACCCCCATGACAGAGTCCATGTAAATGTGAATAAACACAACACAACACATGTCCCCACAGACTATGAACATAAAATATATAAATGAACATGTTATATATTTTTTTTAAATTGTAAAGATGTTTGCCCGTGAGTGTGCTCGTTTGCGCGGGCTTGCCCATAGCTTAGCCACAGTTAGCAGTCAGTGGAAAAGCATATAAGAACTACATATGCAAAGCAAGCCAAGAAGCAATAGTGGAGCGGTAGAGACATCGGCTGAAGAGCAGGCAGTCATGGTTCGAGCCCCCCCAACATCAATTTTTATTTTTAGTGAAATAAGCACGAAACAAGTCCCTGACATATATGTACACGTATAAAATTATATTTTATGTAAAATGTAATGAAATGGGCCATTTATTTTGAAGAAATGTGAGATAACAAAATAATAAAAAATGTCAGATGTGCCTATAGCTGAGCTACAGTTTAACATGTTGAGTGCATCTGCCCGTAGGTGAGCAGTGGTTTAACAGGTGTAAAATGAGTGCCCGTAGGTGAGCAGTGGTTTAACATGCTGAAACTGTGTGCTTATAGCTGAGCTGAGTGTAATATGCGTGCTGACAGCCAAATGACACGTAAACCAGCGTACCCCGTTTGCGCGGAGCTGCGTGCCGCGCCAACAAGCTAACCGACGGGCAACGTTGAGCAAGCTGTAATAAAACTGCCTTTACACAGACACACCTCCTAGCCTGTGTAGACAGTCATAAAATATAAAAAGCAGTGGCCAGGTTCGAACCCAGGCACCATAGTCAAGGCACTGAACCACTAAGCCATGACAGTTGCACTTAGAAATGCAGTAATAGCAAATATATAGGAATGAATAGAAAGAGGAGCATGACAAAAAGCAGGTTTTGTAAAGCTGATACAATTCCAAATGGCCAATCACAGATAAGTGCGGGAAAAATGGCATATATAAGCCCCATAGGCGGGAATACACAGCATAACCAATTGTAGAACCAACTTGCAGCCAGAATGTCAGGTGTAGGTGAGGGTAGTTGCTTTCGAGCACAGAGGTGGGGCATTGACGAGTCCAAATATATGGTTTGGCTCCTTGTCCACAATCATGAGGCCCAACTCATGCAGGGCCAGGTCCTGTGGGGACCATATAGGGTTGAGGCGTGGGACTGGTGGGCTCATGATCTCACCAGTGCCACAGGGATACCAAGGACTGGTGAGCAGGTCCATCACCACCATGCGGACCCGAAGAGACGGAAGCAGGACCAACTGAACCGTTGGATCCAGGAGGCCCGGCAAATGCCCAATGCCCCACTACTGAGTAAGTTACATCTAATTATTTATGTAAGAAATTAACCTAGCTGATATTATGGAGATGTGTATTCCAATATTACTTTATTTATATTACAGCTGCAGGTGTCCGTTCTGTGAACCATAGAGCCTATGGTGATAGGCTGGCATGGTTGCGCCACCAGGCAGGTCAGTAATCCTCTCCCTGTAACTGTAAATAAATATAAAAGTATGATAGTTAGCAAAAGAGTGCAGTGTAGTCACTAAGTAGTAAAATGTGCAAGTAACAGTGTAAGAGGGTTTGCAAGTATTGCTTGATTACAAAAGTGTGATGCAGTCTGTAATCCAAACAGAAAATGAAAAGTCTGAAATAAAGTCTGAAATAAAGATGTCCCACCTGTAATATAATAGTACATAACCTGCAGCAGGCTGAAAAGTACAGCTGCAGAAGCTGTGTAAAAAACATGTGTGAAATATATCCCTGTTGAAATACAGAAACATGACAGAACTGAGACTGTTGGAAAGGATTGTAATAACTACAGGTAAAACATGTCAATAAAGCCTAGAATTATGTACCATCCTGAATTGTAAAAATTAAACAAGTGAGAGAGTGTGAGAAAGAGTTATGAATCCACCAATAAAGTAGTAATAACTCCTGAATAAAGTATACTGCAGTCAGTACAGAATGAAATGAATGTGACAAGCAGAACCAAACTGTAAAATGTGTTGAAAATGTTACCACAGCTGGAATGTGTATCCCAAAATCTGGATATGTTGCTCTCAGTCTGCAATACGCAGATAGTATGGTTGTCTGAAATACCAAACATCCACAGTTGTCTATAGCTATATAAAGCAAATATAGCAGGATGATGTAGCTGAACAGAGCCAGATATGAATGTGTATGAATAAAAATGAAAATGTATATTGATGTAGCAGTAACATTCCTATCATCATCTTGAAGTAGTTATCACATCAGAAACTGTAGGCAGAACTGTAGTGTGTATATATCTGCAGCTATTAGAAATGTACAGCATATGTATTGGTATTTGAAGTTGTTAATGAAATTTTCTTCACCCTACCCTATAACCACATATAATCCATTCCACGTGAAATTGGTATGTGCAATCACAATTAACACCCCTGGACATTTGTACATATTTGCATGTACGTTGATGCATCTGCCCTGTTCATACATCCAAACCTGATGGCCTGTTGCCATCAATCAACCCTGCATGTTGTTGGACTGTGTATTGCTGTTCAAAATATGCATGTGTTATGCTTGCTGTTCAAGGGTTTGAATATCTGGGTGTTTGGTTAATGGGAATACAAATGCATGCTGTTACAACTAATTGTGAATGGTATTGTACGTTACTAACCCAAACTGTCATGACATAATGCAAAACATAGGACGACAGGGAAGGCAGGTTCCAGTGGACCCACCTCTCCCTCCTCAGCTGGCGAGTGCACCTAGCAGTAGTGCCCAGGCTGGACCCTCCTCCGGTGGCCCTGTGCCACCTGCAGGTGGAAGCACTGCAGGGGATGGGGCTCGTCCCCCCTCTGCAAGTGTGGCCAGAGGAGAACATCCACTCACCCTCCGTAATGTCCGGACTGTGGTGCGTAGGGAGATCCAGGAAGCTGTTCTTGGGCCCCTATGCCAGCTTGAGGCACAGGTGGCACAACTAACGGGTGTGCCTGCTGCCCGGCCTACACAGCCCCCAGCACAGCCCCGTCCTGGGCCGTGAAGGCACAGTGGCAACTGCCCATGGGTGGGGATATCAGTTCCACTGTTGCCATCTGTGGGCTCATGGGCTCTAGATATCCAAACATCCGTCCCCGTCAATTGTGTAACCCACCCACGTGTCATACACCACCCCTGTATGTGTCTCTTTTGCCTTGTCTGTTAACATACCCAACCTACCTCCCCAGCTATACCGACTTCCCGTACCTGACATACCACTCTCACCTGAAAAAAAAAAAACGGGGGCACTCTGTACCCACAAAAAAATTACGCCCCATACATAGCTGCCCATTTCGCACACATGTCTGCTGGACATGGAAACTGTCAATTACAATTGGCTGTACAACAAGTATTATTGTTGTCCTTATACCTCTCTCAGGGGTGGAAGGCTTCAAATGTCACACCATATTACAAACATATGTACAGCTGTTGCTGATGAAGAAATGGGCAGCTATGGGCCTTACTTATATCCCTCCTGCAAAACCCGAGCTTGTTTCCCTACTGTCTTACCCTCTTTGTGACCCCTTTTTCACCACTTTCCTGTGTCCCCATTTTCATTTCTTTCAAAGAAAATAGCACGGGTGTGCGCAAGAGTAAGCACTTTTAAGCGGTTGTAAGCGGGTGTGCGTGGAGCTGAACGCAGTGCGCATGCGTGAGCTCCGCACAAACCAGCACTAACCCAGTTACAACTGCTTAAAAGTGCCTTAGTCACTCTGAATGACAAGTCCTGTAGCCTGCTCAAAAGCAAAATAAAATTCCACTGTCAGTCCCGAACCCAGGACCTTGGAAACAGTAGTCTGCATGCCTTACCACTAAGCCATGACTACTATATAAGAACATTGTGCTACAATAAATATATCATGTAATAGTAGGAATGAATCTAAAGGGAATATAGGATGTGTAGTACACAAAGCATGTCATGTATATTTACTGTCAAATGTAGTGGATTTCTAGAATAGTAGTGTGTTAACAGAAACAGCCATGCTAGTTGGTAGCTAGTAGGTAATAATGTCACTGTAGCACCTTGCAAGCCACACACATGTTCACAGATAATAACTGCCTATACCCCACAACCTCTTACATGAACACATCCGGACTAAGTAATAAAAAATGTGGAGCAAAGGGCCAAAAACAAGGACACATTCCAAATAATGCTACAACAAACTTAGACAGTTCAAAGAGTAACAGGTTCTGCATTTTGTTGGATGTTTGGAAGGGTATGAAGTCTGAAACTGAAATGTTTGTCACTATAGTCTGACTTGAGCCCAGAGTGAATTGCCAATAAAAGATGTTTATGAGATATTGACCAAAATATGAGGCAAAATGTGGACAACCTGCAAATATCTGTACACTTGAGAGGTCTGACACCACCATATGTGAATAGTTAAGAGCCTAGACATAGCAACAGTGACTGAGTTACAGGTATGCCCCACAGACTCCCTGTGAAATGTACAAACAGTAGGCAGAAAGGTGTTACAACACATGCAATGGTAACTATGAAGTACTGAAAGTATGCACCACTTGCACGGCAGAAATAGTGTAGTAATACATATGCTCATGCTATCCCACAGTCACAACTGCATAATACCAGAGAATTTAATGGGTGTACCCCACTGATATGTACCATTCCATGAGGCAGATAAAAGATGCACCTGAGAGTCTCTGGGGCCTGCTCAGCAGCATACTCAAATACTCTAATAGATGTCAAGGCCCACGCCATGACCAGACCACACTGCATGCAGTAACACCCTAGCAGATATAGCAAGCATTCCAAGGTGTGAATGTACATGGAAATTAGGAAAGCCACAGCAACACACTACAGTCAAGACACCTAGCAGGCATACAAGTAGTGAATGTAAAGGGCAAATATTGAAGCCATAGCAACAAAGTGCAAGAGCCACTGCTATATACCAGTTACACCACATATCCCACAGGAAAGCACACACACCCACATTAACAGTAGTAGTAGTCTTAGGTGTCAGTGTACATACACACTTAGTACAGGAAACTGGAGAAATGAATGGAGAAATGTTAATCTACAACACAGCCAGAAATATGAGAGGGATACTAACCTTTACACTCACAGAACAGCATCCACAGCATACCAGCATGGTCCCTGCCCTTAAACTCTGAAAGGGCTATGCCTATCTCACATACCTTTATATAGCACTGTCCTGGAATCACAGTGAGAACTGCAATCAGTACACAACTGGCTGCATGCAATTAGCAAATGCTGGCTAACAATTGGTGCAGAGGCCATCACATGGACATATGCAGATACCTACAAAAGCATGCTGTACTCCCAGTCCACACATGCAATACTTTCATTGCACCCTGTAGAGGTAGGGAGAGACAGAGAGAGAGAGAGAGAGAGAGAGAGAGAGAGAGAGAGAGAAACATACACAAACAAAACCAGTCATCAATAAACACTCGAAAGCTGACAACTGGCAACTGGAGCAGCAGGACACCAAACCAGATGGCAACGCAAGCAGCTGTGACAAACACAGGTAATGTAAAGCAATACTTTAAAAGTCTACATACTGTGAACCCTCCATATGTGTCATTGGTCTGTATCCATATGTATATGAAGATGTGCATAGGGCAGGGGACATACAGCAACTATCAGTGAAGGCTGTACATACATATGTATGTGAGGGCATCTATGTGTACATATCAATGTAGGTTGAATGTAGGTTGTAGTGCAATGTAAAAAGTAGGTTTCACAGTTATGTATGCTTAGCAGTATGTTAGTGTTTGTATACAGTTTTGTAAACAAACATGTTGATATACCTATCTATCATATGGATACATATGTATGTCAATATATGTATGTATGCATATATATATATATATATATATATATATATATATATATATATATATATATGCATATATGTATACATACATAGAGAGGGATGTAGGAATACATAGATAGATGTAGACAGAGAGAATATGTACAAACATATATATGTAATACACACATACAGATATAGATATATGTAGATACATATACATAGACAGACAGATCTGACTATCTACAGATATGACTGTATATGACGATCTCACACTTTCCCTGTCCCACCCCCTCTGTCACTCTCACCCCCTCTCTGTCACACCCCCCCTCTCCATATCTATAGCAATATATGTACATCGATATATATATATATATATATGTGTATATGTATACAGACATATATATATATATATATATATATATATATATATATATATATATATATATATATATATATATATATATATATATATATATATATATATATATATATATATATGTAGAGAGAGAGAGAGAGAGATGTATATATATTCTGAGTGAGGCACATGTGTACAGATGTATTGCAACAGGTGCCTGGTGACAAAGGCATGGAGTGAACACCAGTGTCAAAACTGGAGTACCACACCCCATTTCAAATCACCTACACCAGTAACCACCAGATATGTGATTGGCTGCCCACCACTGCATGTGTCAGGGGTGAACAGGGTCATAAATGTGTACAATAGTCCCCCCAATGATGTTCACAGTGGCACACTATTCCTGGAATACCTGCACATGGTATGTGTCAGCAGACATGGTGTGTCAGCTATGGACATGTAGGTCAGTGTACCCCTCCACGCCACACAATGGCTGCCACGGTATGTACCTCACATGACAGCTACAGATATGGAGAAGGACACAGTGACATATACAACACTGTGACAATGCACTCAAACACATTACCAATGCACAGTGACTGACAACACCACAGAGTACACACATACTACCCACATAGAGGTTACCCCTCCTGGATTTACATACTTAAGTCACACCCATGACAGATGTCCAACAACCATAGTAACACCTCACACCATCCACAACCTAAATGACTGCTGTGTGTCATCCGTGACACTGCAGTAGAGAGCACATGGCAGAGGTACAGGTTCCTACGCACAGATAAGAAATACCCTGCAATAAACCACACAGAATTAAGAAGCAAAACTCCCCATGAGTACATGTCGCACATACCCCTGCTGAATGTTAGTCAGATAGGTAATATGCCATATGAGTCACCCTGTGTAACTGTTTGACAGGAGCAGGTACCATCACATCACATGTGTCACAATGGTCAGGGTAGCAGAACAGTATGTTGCTGTAGTCCCAGGGGCAATAGCATATTGTATTGTATTGTATTGTAATGTATTGTATTGTGTTGTATTGTATTGGTATGTAGAGGTGCCTCCTTCGTGGAGTGGAACCACTGCTGCTGTACGCCAGTGTACAGGTACATATCCTGTAGTCAGGCTAGTGTTACATAGCACTTCTATATGTGTGTTTAGCTCCTCTTGGAGTTCATGTAGCATGCAACTGGGGATACCATCAGGTCCCATTCATGTTGTGTTTTCTGCTTTTCTGAGGGTGGCTCTCACCTGGACATCTGTGATGACAGGGAGGTTACAGTCAGCTGGGATAAGTATGTCTTAGTTTGGGGGAGAGGGAGGGGGGAAACTTGCACTGAACCTGTCTGCCACAATGTTGCCAATATCTGTGGGTTCAGTGAATTATTTGTTGTTGTGTACTAACTATGAGCATATTGGAGGGTTTCTGACCAGGTTGCTAACATAACTGAAGAAGGCCTTGTGGTTATTTGTAGTGTCCCCATTGATTTCCCTCTCAAAGTTGCCCATGGATGTTTGTATGAGAGAAAATAGCTCCTTAGTAGTGCTGATCAGACATGAATTCCCTTTATGGAATTATGCTCTGTTTTGCAGTAGCTTCCATCTTTTGTTATACAATCTGTCTATGGCTGGGGTCCACCAGACAGGATGCTTTCCCTTTGTGGAGAGTGTGTTGGTCTTATATGGGATTGCATGATCCATGCATTCTCGGAGATGTCCATAGAAATCATTTGTGAAGGGGTCAGCATTGTGGGTTGTGTCTTCCACTGGCCCAGTGGGCTTAAAGGATACCATGTCAGTGTTAAGAAGTGTAAAGTTTGCATTTGAAATGTTGTGCAGGTAGTTGAGGTGGGATATGTATATCCAGGGCAATTAGTTTGTGGTCAGCTCACAGTAGTTGATGATGTACCCCATACAGTACCTCGATACAAACCCCCAGAGTGAGGAGGTGCTTTGGACCTGTATCAGTGTTCTGACTGCTGGGGTTTGGTAATATGTCGTGTGGAGTGTGCCAGGTACTGTTGCAAAGTTGTTTGCTGAGCACTGATACCTGGCCATTTACATGTGTATCCACCAATAGACAGACAGATGCTGTATATGTGAGATATGTTGTATCACAACAGTCGAGTAGCATGTGTAGTATGTGTGCCAAATTCTGCTGACATATTTTGTTGATATCATGTTATTTCCTTTTTCAGGACCATGGCTCACCAGCACAATCCAGCGTACTCTGCAGCTGAGGATGAGGAGATACACCAGAGCCTGGTGCGGGATTATGCAATACTCTTTTCCCGCACCAGCCAGAATCAGCAGGAGAAGGCTGCACTGTGGCAAGACCTGGTCCATCGGGTAAATGACATAGGCATACATAATAGGACATATGAGCAGGTAGAACATCACTGCGGTGATTTAATCAGAAATGTCCATCAGCGTGCATCGGATATCCACAGGCAACAGGTTGCCACAGGTGGTGTGGTGGCTACACATTACCCACTCACCAGACTGGAGGGACTACTCGTAAGTGTTGTGGCTCCAGCCCGCTACCAACAACAACAACAGCAGCAGACCTGCATTATGATGGAGGCTGGAGCCACACAGCAGCAAGACTACGAGTGTGCAGGTAATATGCCATATGTATAGCTGACTGTTGTGTACACCGGTAGTTAATGCATGTGTGAGGTGTGTCCTTGGTTTGTAGCTGTCATCATAGTATTTCATGTGCAAGTGTGATATTCTCAATATCAGCAGCTGACCTGTGAAAGGTGACTATTGTACTACTGACCTGTATCATACACAGTAACAATGGCACAGTTGTGCCCACTGACATTAATTTCCTCACTTCTGCAGGTCCCTCCGGTGTAACAGCAATGCAGCCTATCCATGCTGGTGAGTGTGTATTAACAATACCTTTAATAGTCTTGATAGTAATAGTAATATTAGACTCACTGAGTAGTGTTCTGTGTATGCATGCAGGTGTGTCTGTGTGTTGATATCTCGCATACTGAGTAGTGTGCAAGTGTGTAACTGTGTGCATGTGTGCATGTGTGCACCTGTGCATGTGTGCATGTGTGCACCTGTGCATGTGTGCACGTGTGCATTTGTGCACCTGTGCATGTGTGCACTTGTGCACCTGTGCATGTGTGCATGTGTGCACCTGTGCATGTGTGCATGTGTGCACCTGTGCATGTGTGCACCTGTGCATGTGTGCATGTGTGCATCACTGGTAACATTGTGTAGACATTGTAAACTGTGTTTCCTGTTTCCCTCCCACAGGTTCTGGTGCTGCTCTGGTGTCATGCAGCAGGGAACCTGAATCAGGTGCCACGGGTACTGATAATGATGACATCTGTGTAATGGCACAGGAAGGCATGCCAGGGTCCATCATTGGTCAGCCAATTGACAGTTCACAGCTGTCAACCCCATCAATGCGCACAGTTATTCTGCTAATACACCCTTTGTCACCAATGTCCCTAGGTGATGGACAGGATACAGTGGGCATTGACCAGGGTAATGTGGCATCTGTGGCACATGCTTCCCCACACAGCAGCCATGGGCATGGCCCTGAGATGGTACCACACAGACAGATGTCCAGGGGTTCTCGTGGCAGCATCCATGGGCGTACTGCCCCTGTCAGATGTGCCCACAAAGGTCTTACAACCTCAGCTATATTTTGGGCTGTCATGCAGGCACAGTCACGTATGGAACGGTACACCAGACAGGGTCTGAGGGAGCTGACAGCATGTTGCACAGCCATGACTGACAGTATGCGTGACATTGCGGCTGCCATCCGTAATTTTACCGATGTCATAGACAGACATTGTGGGGACATATTAGATCAGTTCCACAACTACATGTCCATGTGCCAGGGCGATGGTGGATGGTTGTGGCATCGACGTGGGCATATGCCAGTAACAGCAGCAGCTGGCAGTCATCGCGGAAGACAACAGGGCCGCGGCCGCCCCCATAGTGCCTGCAGCAGCCCCAGCAATGCTGGGTTTGTGCTGTCATCAGACCGCCCCAGGAGACCACATGCACGTGGCTCTGGACAGGCCCAACAGGGATCTGTGTCCAGTCAATGAACACCTGCATCTGATGACAGTACCCAGTCTGGATTGGTACCGGATATGGTCAGTAGCACCCCTGCTAGGCACAGGTACCGTGTCTGTGGCCAGAGACACTGATCTGTATGACCTGGCAGGTACAGTCTGTGGCTGTCCACAAACACCAGTATATGGCAGCCATGAGGTGGAACTGTGTGCATCCATACACACATGTGAATTGACAACACCTAGGGCTACCACATACACGCACACACTGCATCAACATTGCCCCACCTTGTACTGCTGTCCCTCACCAACAGACATACACATACATGTCAATTGGTGGTATCAGTGGCAGACTCAGGCATGCCAAGTTCACACCCTGTGCATATGATGAAACTGTGCCACCTCCTGCAATCTGTAACATCAGTGCAGGTACAGGTTAACATGTTGCTGATGCATAGGGTGACTACATAGACGTGTAGTAATAGTATCATGTTGTTAACAGTACTGTGTGCTGATATAATTGTGGGTATATCCCAGCATGCCTGATGCAGTAAGGGTATGATTGTCTTGTACTGTTGTCTACACCCATGGTAAGTACCATAGTGTATCATCTGGACATGTTGGCATACTGGTGGTAAGGATGTCAACAGAAGGCTACATACATAGGTAGCACAGGGTATAAGGTAATGAACGTATTGATACGCAATGATGGACATGTAAACTGCAAGTGGCATGTTGCCCACACTGGACTCTGCAATGCGGATATTTGAGGATGTTGATATGTGTGCAGTACTACACGACTGATACAGGACACACAGGAGCACCCTAGCACTGCAAGCTCACATTTCATACCATGCTAGACAGCCCCAACACACAAAACTAACTTTCACAGGAGGGAGAGTCCCCATAAATGTCAGGGATACTGTGGTGGCAGGACAGGTAGCATACATCCTACTAAGTATGGAACCACTGAGTGAAGGTTCAGTGTCTGTTATTTGACATGTGTATTACTGCAGGTATGAGCACCTGGGTTTCCATCTAGTTATTGTACATCCTGATGGTACATGGTCTGTACACTTGTGTGCGCTGAGACTGGACCCTAGCCATCTGACCTGTGTATTTCCATGTACATGTGTATAGTGCCTGCATATTTGCACTGTTACCTACTGGAAGTGGTACAGCTTGTTTGTTGTACAATGGACTACATGCAGCCCTGCTTACTGTAGCTTTGTTTGCATGCATGTTTGCTTGCAGTTACCCTGGAACACTGATCCCACCTGCAATGCAGAGTTACAGAGCTTCTGTGGACTCCTAGTGACATCTGCATAGCTTACTATATGTATGTCCATGTCTCACTTGACAGAACATCACTGTTTGTCCTGTTCACATGTACGTTGCCTATGACACATTGCATATGACTTACCTGGCATTTGTCCACGTGAGCAGTCATATATGCCAGTGCTAACTAATCACAGGCACTACACCCTCACATACTCACCTTCTGTACCTTGTTCCCCATTGGCCCTATGTGTTGTTAATCACCATGGCAATCACAATACTATGGTAGCATGTGCAAAGGTCACTTGTCAGTCACCTCTATGGTACAGTTGTGGAATATGTGTGTCATGTGGCAATGTCACAGCTGCCACATGTACACAGTCAACCCTCTCCCCTACACATGGATGTACAACACATGTATGAGATACAACCACATAGCCAAACTGGGGACTAAGCACTCTGAACCCAGTACTGGCATAACCTGTCAGGTGGCATGAAATACTACAGTGACTACAAACCAGTCTGATGTAGACCTACACTGACAGCAATCCAAACACGTGAACACACTGGGCCATTTGTGGAGCCTCAGAATAGCATCCTGCCTGAGCAGCAGACACCTCTGCAGCTGGCACACAGGCATACGTTAAGCTGGAACACAGCACGTGCAACACATAGCACACAAATCCTGAGTGCCAAACAGTCACAGCCTGTATGGCTAGACAGCACACCTGCTACAGTTGTGTTAGGTACCTTTATTGTCCACTACAGTGAGATCCCACTCACCAGGCTGGACAAGGTGAAGGTCACAGTGATATGCCCGTGGGGCACTATGGTCCACCACATAACACAAGCATACAGGTCAGTCAGAGGCATGGACACATATGACTCAGTCATTGTCCATGCCACTATGGCTGACCTGTGATGTACCTCCCTGGACTACATGATAGGGAACATGGAAGGGCTCTCTGAGCATGTGGCACAGGCTGGTATGACCCTGACCTTGGTTGGCATCATATAGTCACCAGGAATGCTGACGTATTACTGAATGCTGATGAATTACTGTAGTTACAACACCCTAGCTGAAAGGTTCCTAGCATGTAGTCACTGCATTGCTATGGAACAATTTGTTACCACTCCCACAACAGGTGAAAACATGCAGCACCTGTTCATCAACAACATGTAGACTATATGCCCCAGACCAGATGTGTATCCCTCGCTGCTAGGATGATATCATATACATCTCACACTGTATATACACATACCACATGCAGCACCTGCACAGAAGACCACAGTCATAATGTTATCCAGTGCAAATACCATGTATTCACATGTGGCAGGCGTCAGACATGGGAACTATTGAAGGTCACAGGTACATATGTGTATTTGGCACACACATACATCATCTGTGTCCATTGACATTACTGGTTTAATCGATGTCATGCATTATTGTGAACAACAACCCACACACATGGGCATTCTGTGTGACAAAAACACACGTGGCATGTGTGGAATTCAAAGCCAAAACTAACTGTGCTATGACAGCAGTGAGAGACGCAGTAGCAGAGCGTGCTATTTGCATTACTGGGAGATTTACCCTCTTCTGCTGTACTTGTAGGGTGCTGACATCATATCTCTGGGTAGAGATTGGAATATGCAGCAGCTGGTGTGTTGTACTGGTTGGCAAAAGGGTCAGTTCTCTCACACATAGGTTCATAGGTTCATAGGTTCATACTAGGCTATCTGCCCTAGGGCATTTATAAGCCTAGCCAGAGTGTGTGTGGCTTTCACCACCCCTTAGGATGAGAATACTATACCCATTAGTTTGCTGTGCCTCTGTCCAGCAGTGATACAGAGATGATTCCCGGGGTAAACCTACGATCTCCCATCCACTCGTCAAGATTTCTCTTGAACAGAGTCAGTGAGGGGCTCTGCCTCACATGGACTGGGATTCTGTTCCATAGTGTAGGGAGTCTCTGGGTGATGAATCTGTCCCTCCAGCACGTCCTATTTATATCCGTGTTGAGGTTTAAGTCTCTTGCTCTCGTGGCTCTGGTGGATTTGGATTTTTGAGGTGGAGCATGTCCATTAATTCCGGGTTGGACATGGCCTTGTATGTCAGGCACAGATCACCTCTGAGCAGACGGTATGCGACTGAATAGAGCTGGAGTTTCTTCAGTCGGGCATCGTATGACATATGTTTGAGCCCCTTTATCCTTTTGGTGAGGAACTTTTGGGGTCTTTCCAACTGCTGCAGGTGTCGGGTAAGGTACATTCGAATGGGGCGTTGTACTCAATCATTGGTCTGATAAGTGAAGAGTACAGGGGTACAATGACCTCTCCTGATCTGGATGTGAATCCTTTCATGATCAGGTGGGCAATGTAGAAGGTCTTCCTAACCACTTTGGCAATGTGAGTGTCAAAAGAGAGGTTACTGTCAACTTGGGTCCCCAGGTCCCTGATAACTTCTTCCGTGTTTAATGGATTACCACCTATGTGGTAATTAGGGGTTACCTTGTTTTTACCAAAGGGTATGACTATACATGTTTTGGCATTTAGCTTAAGGCCATGGCTCTGGCACCAGTTATCCATTTCTATGAGACCTCTCTGTGGGATGTCTGTGTCTGATGGAGTGTCAATTATGGTGCCCAGTTTGCAGTCATCTGCAAATTTTGTCAGCCACAATCCCCCTCTGTTTGCCTGCACTTCAGAAAAATAAATGCCGAACAAGAGGGGGCCCAGAACTGAGCCCTGTGGGACACCGCTCGTGACCGGCTTAGAGTCTGACATGGCACCAGCAACTCTAACCCTGTGTGTTCTGTCCTTGAGCCAGTTTGCAACCCATCTTGTGACATATGGGTTTACATCTAAGCTGGTGAGTTTTTCTATGATGCCCGAGTGGGGTATTGTGTCGAACGCTTTTGCTAGGTCAGGGTAGGCTGTGTGAACTGCCTTACCCTCATCAATGGCCTTAGTGACTGTTTCGAAAAAGTCGACCAAGTTCAAGAGGCAGGATCTGCCCTTGACAAAGCCAAATTGGGTAGGATCCAGTGTCTGTAGGTCCCCAATGTCTTTATTTATGAGTTCCATTATGATCCTCTCCATAGCTTTGCAGACAAGGCACATCAAGCTTATGGGGCGGTAATTTCCAGGGTCCGTAGAAGCACCGCCTTTGTGGAGTGGGACCACAGTTGCCGTACGCCATTCTTTGGACGTATCCTGTAGTAAGGCTAAGATTAAACAGCAGCCTTATGTGTGGGTTTAGTTCCTCATTGAGTTCGGTAGCACACAGCCGGGACACCGTCCGTCCCATTGATGCTGTGTTTTTGCTTTAGAGAGCAGCTCTCACCTGGGCATCTGAGATGTTTGGGAGGCTAGACTCTGGTGGAATAGATATTTCTCCTTTTGGGGAGGAGGGAGAAATTTGCACTGAACCTGTCTGCCAGTATGTTGGCAATGTCTGTGGGTTCAGTGATTTTTTTATCATTTTGGACTAATTCTGAGCATATCTGGGAGTTTCCACCCAGGTTTCTAACATAGCTAAAGAAGGCTTTATGATTGTCTTTTGTGTCATTAGCGATTTTCTCTCAAAGTTGGCCTTGGATGATTTTATGAGTGATCGTAGTTTTTTGCTAGTATTGATCAGAGATGCCTTCCCTTTTAGGGATTTTGCTCTGTCATGTAGTAGCTTTCTCCTCTTGTTGTAGAGTTTGTTTATGGCTGGGGTCCACCAGACCGGGCGCCTGCCTTTGGTGGAAAGGGTATTGATTTTATTAGGGATTGCTTGAGCCATACATTCCTGGAGGTGCTCGTAGAGGGCATTTATAAGGGTTTCAGCAGCGTGGGCTGTGGTTTCCACTGGCTCGGGGGCCTTGAAGGATACCACTCCAGTCTTAAGAAGTGTGAAGTTTTCTTTTGAGAAGTTCTTCTCTGTGGTCTTTTTTGCTGGGGGTGGGGGCGGGATGTGGATCTCCAGTGAGATTAATTTATGGTCTGATCTCACCAATGAGGGATATACTTCCGGTGTGGAGCATTTTGTCCCCATGTTTGTGATGATCAGGTCTAGTATATTTTCTCCTCTTGTGGGAATGGTGACTAGTTGTTCTATAGCATTTGAGTTTATGAACTCAAGGAACCTTTGGGCTAGGGTGTTGGGGCTTGAGTAATGTTCCCAGTCTATGTTTGGGTAGTTGAAGTCACCCAATATGATGGTGTTTGGAGAGACATTCATACTCTCCAGTGTCTTCAGGAAGGCTGTGTGGGTTTCCTGAGTTTGAGAAGGTAGTCTGTAGCATGTTACAAACTGTAGGGCAGTTTTACCTATGGTTAATTGCACCTGGATGGTCTCCGATGCTTCGTGCATTGCCACTAACCTGGAGGTGTGGGTATCCTTTATGAATATGGATACTCCCCCTCCTTTTGTGGTTCGGTCTGGATTTTGGGGCCGGAACGCATGATATGAGGTATAACCTGATAGTGCTGGGGTGCTCTCAGGAGCCTTGAACCAGGTTTCAGTCACAGCACAGACATCGATGTTCTCCATACTGAGGAGGGCTTCGAGGGCATGCATCTTGAGGTTTAGACTTCTGGCAATTGCACACATCCTACTTCCATCCGAAAACACACGTGGCATGTGTGGAATTCAAAGCCATAACTAACTGTGCTATGACAGTAGTGAGAGACGCAGTAGCAGAGCATGCTATTTGCATTACTGGGAGATTTGCCCTCTTCTGCTGTACTTGTAGGGTGCTGACATCATGTCTGTGTAGAGATTGGAATATGCAGCAGCTGGTGTGTTGTACTGGTTGGCAAAAGGGTCAGTTCTCTCACACATGTAATTTTACACATCCTACTTCCATCCAAAAACACACATGGCATGTGTGGAATTCAAAGCCATAACCAACTGTGCTATGACAGTAGTGAGAGATGCAGTAGCAGAGCATGCTATTTGCATTACTGGGAGATTTGCCCTCTTCTGCTGTACTTGTAGGGTGCTGACATCATCTCTGTGTAGAGATTGGAATATGCAGCAGCTGGTGTGTTGTACTGGTTGGCAAAAGGGTCAGTTCTCACACACATGTAATTGCACACATCCTACTTCCATCCAAAAATATATGTGGCATGTGTGGAATTCAAAGCCATACCTAACTGTGCTATGACAGTAGTGAGAGACGCAGTAGCAGAGCGCGCTATTCGCATTACTTGGAGGTTTCCCTTCTCCTGCTGTACTTATAGGGTGCTGACATCATCAGTGTTTAGAAAGGGGAATGTGCATACTGTAGTGTGTTTTCCTAGTTGCCAAAAGGGACATTTCCCTCACACAGAATTGCACACACACTAACACCTCTCATCCAAACACACACTCTTGCCATTTGTAGGATTCAAACCCCTACCAAACTATGTTATGACACTCAAGATGGATGTGTTAGCAAAGCACGCTATTCACATTACTGGGAGGGTTTCCTTCTCCTGTTGTACTTATAGGGTGCTGACATCATCAGTGTTTAGAAATAGGAATGTACATCCTGTCGTGTGTTCTCCTAGTTGCCAAAAGGGACATTTCTTTCATACAGAATTGCACACACACTAACCCCACTCCACACACACTGAGAATTGGCAGGATTTAAACCCCTACCTAATTACGTTATGACACTCGAGACAGACGCATTAGCAGAGTGCGCTATTCGCATTACTGGGAGGTTTCCCTTCTCCTGCTATACTTATAGGGTGCTGACATCATCAGTGTTTAGAAAGGGGAATGTGCATCCTGTAGTGTGTTCTCCTAGTTGCCAAAAGGGACATTTCTTTCATACAGAATTGCACACACACTAACCCCCCTCCACACACACTGAGCATTTGCAGGATTCAAACCCCTACCTAACTATATTATGACACTTGAGGGAAACGCATTAGCAGAGCACACTATCCGAATTACTGGGCATCTGTTCTGCACCTGCAGTATTTATAGGGTGCTGACATCATTATTTCTACAGAGGTATGTACATCTAGTACTACCTGTCAGGTGGGGGATAGCATATATATGCATTTGCAGCCACCTACTTCAGGGTCAGATATGCACATCGCACTGGCAGGTTATGTTCTATACCATGCTTCATGACCACAGGACCTGTAACACACAACACAACCAGTTTGGACCACCCCTCCCACATCCAGGACACACACTTTGCTTCCCTGGGAACAGTGCCAAGATATGCAGGTGTTCACATACACCATTCCAGTTGTTAACATCAGGTACAGGTATATTGTGTGTGGGAACTACTCAAGCCTCTACAACATTACCCTACAGCCACTACAATTTGTGAGTCCATGTGCTATGGCAGAACCACTCACCACAGCCACAAGGGAGAATACATATTGCACCTGACCATCTGCAACATGGGTACTCACTGTTCCACACCAGAGGTAGACCACCATTGTTGATATCTGACCATACCCACCTTTCCCTGGACATCCATATCCCATCCCCACCCCCAGGCAAGGTTGTCACTGCAAACAAAGTGTATTTATCAAAAGCAGACTTTACACTTGTGAAGACTGGGGTGGAAGACTTCAAAGGACCCATGCTGGGGGAGTATACAGGCCACTCTGCATAATCCTTGACAATTGCATTCTATGAGCATGTGGAAGGTTTCCATTGATCATGCTATCCCAAATATACCCATGACTCCTCCACAACAGGACACCTGCCAGGTGTACACCAGCCATATATGAGCTGTCCAACAGACAGAGTGAGCTAATACATTGCAGAGCAGTAGCCCACAGATTGAGGACATCTCTGAACAGTACTGGCACGACACTTCAATCCCTCATAATCATCACAACAAAGTGTTGACAGTGAAATTGTCCAGACAATGCAGATAAGGCTCCCCTCAGTCTGTTACTGACGCCCACTTACTGTTAGAGGTCCTCACCAACCCTCTTCCAGCACACACTAACAAAATGGATGTGGCTTAGCAAATTCAACCCCTGGGATCTCCACTGTGTCCCTGCTTGACAGAGGCACAGCACACTAGCCTCACACGGTGCCTTATGTGACCTACTTTACAGTGGCGCAGTAGCCTACTGTACTGGGGAGGCAGACGCCAAGCACACTCTGGCTAAGCTGTCATTCCCTAGGGCAAACAGCCTAGTGTTGACCTCTACACTCATATGTTTAATTGTCAGATGCACAATATTTGTTGCTGATAGACTGTTTGCAGGTCTTTATTGCCATAGCATTCCCTGTTTCTATGATCAACTTGTGTATCTGTGGAAGATGTTTGAATATGAGAGGGATCCACTATATCACTTATGTCTCTGTAGTCATTTAACTGTGTGCACTGGGCAGATTTCTGTAATGTGGTTGGTTCCCGGAATAACACGTACAAATACCAGATATGTGTGGCCAACTGCTAAACTGAGATTTGGCCTAAGTGTGTGAGCATGCCCAGTTCAGGCTTTCCATGGCATGTTGTCTGACATATGTCTCATTTATCAAAGTGTGCGAGCATGCCCAGTGTGAGCTTTCCATATGTTGAACTCTGCAGCCCACCACATTTGTGGATGAGTGTGAACTTCAACAATATCTCACGTTTATGGTTGTGTGTTGTGTGTCATGTTGTGTAGTTACTGTCCAACTGCTTTGTGTCTGAACACAACAGGGATTATACTGTGCCTGCAGGGTTTGCATGGGATACTTTGCATACAGTTGTCAACATCCTTTCATACTGACCTAACACTGTAGTACCGTATAGTGTACTGGTTCAGTACTTTCACTGTGGTGGACAGTATCCTGGGCTTTAGTCCTATCACTGCTTTACATTTTCATAGTGAGCGCAACAGCCTGGTAGGGGCCAGTTGTGCACATCTGACCATGTTGCTTTATGTTCAGATATGAACTACTTAAACCAGGCTTGTCCAACATTGGTAGTGTATTCCACAACATAGGTGTACATTGGCAAACACTAGCGATGTGCCCTAGGCCATTTCTAATGCTAGTAGGAGAGTGTGTTTGTCCTTCGACACACATTGTAACTGGAGTTTGCCATGATATATGTCATGGTTAGTATACTGTGCCTCCGTCTACCCGTGACATAACAGTGATACCCAGGGTAAACCTACCATCTCCCATCCACTCATCAAGATTCCTCTTGAGGAGAGTCAATGAGTGACTCTCTGGCTAACCTGTACTGGGAGTTTACTCAAGAGTGGGGGTGGCTTCTGTGTTATGGATCATTCAGTACAGCTTGTCCTATGTATGTCAGTGCTGGGGTTCAGGTCTCTCATGTGCATAGCTCACTGCCATTCAGATTGTACAAGGTGCAGCATGTTCATTGATTCCAGCTTGGACATGGCTTTATACATCAGGCACCGCTTGCCTCTGGGTGGGCAGTATGGCAGTGTGTGGAGCTGCAGTTTGTTTAATCAGGCAACACATGGCATCTGTTCAAGCTCTTTGATACTCCTGGTGAGGTACTTTTGGGGACTTTACAGTTGATGGAGGTGTCTGCTGAGGTACATCCCACAGGGGCTATTGTAGTCAATTGTAACTCTGATGAAGGATGACTGCAGAGCCACAATGACCTCCCCTTATCTAGATCTGACAACCTTCATGATTAGGTGGGTATATGGTATGTTTCTGTAACCACTACAGCCGCATGCTTGTCCAATGCAGGATATCTATCAACTTGTGTCCCCAGGTCTCTCATTACATGTTAAGTACTTAATGGGTTCTCACCTATGTGGTAATTGGTGGGCACTTACTGTATATCCACAGGGGTTGACTATACACTTTTCTGTAATTAGCTTGCTAACATGGCTATGGCACCAGTTGTCTGTTTCTATGTGGCCCTTTTGTGGAATATTTGTGTCAGCTGGAGGGTCAGATATGGTGGCCAGTTTGTAGTCCTCTGCAAACATGTTCAGACACAGTCCTTCCATGTTGGCCTGTACCTATGGGACATATATACCAAACGAGGGAGGTCCCAGGACCAAGCCTTGTGGGATGCCAGTTATATCTGGTTTGTAGTCTGACATGGCTGCAACATGTCTGACCATGTCAGTTCTGTCCTTGGTCTGGTTTGCAACCCCTCTACTGACATAGGGGTTTATATTTAAGCTGGTGAGCTTATCTATAATGAACACGTGGGGTATTGTATGGAAGCCTTTGCAAGGTCCAGCTACGCTGTGTGGACCACATTGCCCTCATCAATGACCTTAATAACTGTTTCAAATGAGTCAAACATGTTTAAGGGGCAGGGTCTGCACTTAAGAAAGCCACTCTGGGTAGGGTCCGGTGTCAGTAGGTCCCCAATATCTTTATGTCTGCGGTACATGCTGATCCTTTCCATAGCTGTACAGACCAAGCTTGTCAGGATTCTGGGGTGGTAGTTTGCAGTATCCATTCAGGCAACACCTTTGTTGAGAAGGACCACTGTTGTTGTACACTGCTCTTTAGGTACATTTTATTTTTTATTTTATTTTTATTTTACATTTGTTGACCAGGCTAGTCCAGCTGGATATATGTCCATTTTCAGTGGAGGCCCGGGGAGAAAAGCTCCAATGGTTATAACAAGTATAGGGAATACAAAAAAATAACAAAGCAAAACAAAACACAAATTGAGCATAAAAGATAATCAGACTTTAGTATAGGTAATTTACATGTCAGAGGAAATATACAAATATACATATCCTGTGGTAAGGCTGACATTGAGCAATAGTGTGATTTGGCATTCCATTCTTCTTGGAGTCCATGTTGGACTCAGCCCAGGACACTATCTCATACCATTGCTGCTGTGTGTTTTGCTTTGTAGATGCTGGCTGTTACCTTAGCATCTGCAATGTCAGAGGGCCAGCAGTCTGCTGGGATAGATATTTTGCATTCTGGGGGGGGGGGTTTGCACTGCACCTGTCAGGTTGGATGTTGGCAATATGTGTGTGTGTTTGGTATGGTGTTTGTAATATTTGAGTGATTCAAAGCATATCTGTGAATTCCCAACAAGGTTCCTACCATCAGTTAAGAAAGCCTTGTGATTATCCTTAGTGTCCTGTACAATTTGTATCTTCATAGGTTCATAGGTTCATACTAGGCTATCCACCCTAGGGCATTTATAAGCCTAGCCAGAGTGTGTGTGGCTTTTGCCACCCCTTGCTATGTGAATATTATGGCCATTTATGATTTACTTTAATGTGCCTCTGTCTGGATGTGACACAGTGAAGATCCCCAGTGTACATCTACGATCATCCATCCACTTGGCAAGATTCCTGTTGAAGAGTGTCAGTGAGGGGCTCTGCCTAACATGGAGTGGGATTCTGTTCCAGGGTGTAGGGAGCCTCTGGGTTATGTATCTGTCCCTCCAGCACATCCTATTTCATTATGTGTTGAGGTTGACATCTCTCACTCTCACAGCTCTAATGGCTTTGGGTTTTCTGGGGTGGAACATGTCCATTACTCCTGTGTTGGACATGGCCTTGTACAAGAGGCATACAACGCCTCTGTGTAGGCATTATGTGACTGCATTCAGCTGGGGTGTCTACAGCCAGGCAGCATATGACACATATTTGAGACCCTTTATCCTCTTGGTGAGGTACCTTTGAGGTCTTTCTAACTGCTGCAGGTGTCGGGTAAGGTACATCCCAAATGAGGCATTGTACTAGATTATGGGTCTGATAAGAGAACAGTATAGGGGCACAATGACCTCTGTTGACAGAGATTTGAATCCTTTCATGATATGTCAATATAGACAGTCTTCCTAGCCACATTGGCAATGTGAGTGTCACATAACAGGTTACTGTCCACTTGTGTCCCTAGGTCCCTGATTACTCCTTCCATACATAATGGTTTACCACCTATGTGGTAATTTGTGAGCACCTTGTTTGGTATTTGGTGAGACATTCATACTGTCCAGTGTCTTCAGGATGGCTGGGTGGGGTTCCTGTGTGTGAGAGTGTGGTCTGTAGCATGCTACAGACTGTACAGCAGTTTTGCCTACGGTTAGTTGCACATCGGTGGTCTCCGATGCTTCGTGCATTGTCAGTTACCTGGACGTATGGGTGTCTGTGCTGAATATGGATACTCCCCCTCCTTTTATGCTTTGGTCCAGGTTTTGGGGCCATAACGCATGATATGAGGTATAACCTGGTAGTGCTGGTGTGCTGTCAGGAGGCTTGCTGCGGGTTTCTGTCACTGCATGGACATCAATGTTCTCCATACTGGGGATAGCCTCGGGAGCATGCATATTGAGGTTTACATGTCTGGCATTGGTCAGCATTACCCTTATGTTTCTTTCCACTTATGTTTTCTAGGGTGGTGGGTTAGTCTTTTCAGCCTTGCCTACGAAAGGCTCTATGGAGGTGGCAAAAGTTTTATCCAATATCCAGACGCCCAGGGGTAACAGGTGCAAGCCATCCCTGGAACAGTAGCGTGGCTTGTCAAGCATGACATCCCAAGCAGACAGACATTGGATCCCCTTGGAATGACACCAGTAATTGTGCCACTTGTTAAAGCTGATCATTCTGTGTTTGTACTGTGGCATCATTCTTGGTGAGGGTAGGATGCTGCAAACGGTCAGTGTCATACCGGCCTGGACTACATAATCGGAGAGCTCATCTATGTCTCTTTTCATGTAGTCCAGGGAGGTACATCTCAGGTCATTCACGCCAGCATGGACAATGACTGCATCATATTTCTACTTGCTTTGGGGTGACCTGCGTACTTGTGTTATGTGGCATATTCTAGCAGCCTACAGGCAGCTTAATGTGCCCTTTCCCTTGTTCAGTCTGGTGAGCGGGACAGCAGTGTGTCTGACTATGGAGTCACCTATTACAACTGTATCAGGCATGTTGTTTCTCCTTCTGGCCTGTGACTGTTTGGCACACCAGCTTTGTGTACTATGTGTTGCATGTGCTATGTTTGGAGGTTGTGGTTGCTTGGGTGTCTGCTTTGGAGGCCTCTGTTGGTGTGGTGTGTTTGTAATTAGGGCCTCCGGGAATGTTTTTCTGTGTTTATGTCTTTGGTTTGCAGTTGTGATAGGTCTATGTGGGACTGGGTTTGTGGTGTGTGTGGTTACCTTCTCCTCCTGACTAGTTTTGACAGTACTGAGTTGAGGGAGCTCAGCCTCCGGTTTGGATAAATGGTTGCATCTCTCACATATATTTGTATTTCTTGGGGGGAGTTGAGGGTTGTCTGTGTACTTGGGGCAGGTGTAACATTGTCTCAAGATTCACAGACTCAACTTGTTGTAGCTGGCCTTAGTGGATTGTATGTGTGGACATATTTTATTGCCATACTACTGATCAGTGATTACTTCCCTTTTAATGTTTGCTCTATCATGTAGTAGCTTCCTCATTCTCTTGCATGGTTTGGTAATGGCTGGAGTCCACCATGCCAGATGCCAGCGTGTATGGCATTGTGTCTTGGTTTTATTTGGGACTGCATAATCCAAGCATTCCTGGCAGTGTTCATGGAATGCCTGTATAACAGGTTCTGAGGTGTGGCCCATATTTTGCACCTGCACAGGGCCTTTAATGGATTCCACATCAGTTTGGAGGAGTGCAACTTTTGCTTTACACATATTTTTCACTGTGGTTTTCTGGCCAGGGACTGTGGTCAGGATGTGTATATCCAGTGTGATTACTCTATGGTCTGGTCTTACCAGTGAGGGATACACTTCTCATCTTGCCATCCAGTACCCATGTTGCTGATTATCACATCCAGTATGCTTACCCTTCTTGTGGGAGTGGTACGTTGTTCCTGGGCATTTTGGTTTATGGATTCTAGGAACTTTTGTCCTACAGTGTTGGAGCTAGTATAATGCTCCCAGTCTATGTCTGGGTATTTTCAGTCACCCAATATAATGTGGTTTGGAGGGCTTGATATATTCATGTATTCCAACATAGGCCAAGTGCAGTTCCTGGTGTTAGGATGGTAGTCTGTAGCAGGCTATAAACTGGGAGGCAGTTTTAGCCACTGTTACTTGACCATAGCTAGTCCATGCTGCTTCTTGTTGTGGTACCAACATGGGGGTGTGGTTATCCTTGACAATTATTGCTAGTCACCCTCCTTTTGTAGCTTGTTCCATGTTTTGAGGCTGTACAGCACAGTATGAGGTGTAACCTGGTAGTGTTAGGGTGCTGTTGTGAGCCTTGACCCAGTTTTCTGTTACAGGACAGATATCAACATTCTCCATACTGGGGGAGTTTAGACTGCATGCATCTTGCTGTTTAGACTTCTGGCATTGGGTAGCATTACATCTAGGTTCTTATCCCTTGTGATACCTATGGAGGTGGGTTGTGTTTTGAGCCTTACCTATTCAGGGCATGCTGTGGGTAACAACAGCCTTTGCCAGTATCCATAAGGCCTGGACTGATAGTTGCACGCCACCCCTAGCAGGTGGAGCATCATGTCATGCTCAGCATGTCATCCCAGGCTGGCAAACATTGGATCCCCTTTGACTAACTGCAATACTTCAGCCAATTATTGCAATTGATCATCTCATCGTCATATTGTGGCATCATGCTTGGTGAGGGTAGGATGTTAGTCTGGGTCATCAAGTATGCATATACTACATGATGCTACATTGCTTAACAAATGACATTCATGCCTGAGGTGGTGCTGCAGGGCTGCCTCTATCGGATGCACATACTACACTCCCTGTACATGTTTGAGAGCAGGTTATGTAATATTCGGAATCCCTGTTATTATATGAGTGAGTCAGAGAGGGGTATCATTCCCAGGGTTCCTACTGAGCCTGTGTATGTGCTATGCGTTGCCTCTTTGCCAAGGCCAGGGCATACTGGGCACGCCTCCGTCTGTCTACTGGGGCAGGCTGAGGTTGTTCCTCCTCCAAGTCATGCTTTGCCTGTGCTGGACTTGGCAATGGTGGAGGGCTGTTTGGCCCGGCCCTATGCTGGTCCTGCTGCAGCTGTTTTCGCAAGATCATATTATGTAGCATAGCACATACCATGACAATTTGGGTACATGTAGTTGGTGAGTACTGCAAGGCAACACCAGATGTGTCCAGACACCGGAACCGTGACTTGAGCAGCCCAAACACACGCTCCATTACATTACGTGTTTGCGCGTGTGCCTCATTATGGCGTTCCGGTTCAGGTGTGTGTGTGTTTCTGATGGGTGTCATCAGCCACACCTCCAGTGCATAACCTGCATCCCCCACTAGGTGTCCATGTGGGATGTCTCCATTAGCAAATGTCTGGTACAGCTGCGTCAAATGCCAGATATGGGAATCATGGTAGCTCCCAGGGCAGCCAGTACACACATTCATTATTATGCCCTGGGAATCACAAATGACCTGGCAGTTGATGGAGGGGAAGCCCTTGCGGTTAATGTAGGCCCTAACCCACTCACTGGCTGGTGCTTTGATGCATATGTGCATGCAGTCTATTGCACCCACTACCTCAGGGTATTCCGCTATTTGCTGGAAAAGAAGCATATTGCTGGCCAATACCTCACAGGCATTGGGGAAATATACATGATCACTGACATGTGCTGACATGGCATCCAGGAACTGGTGCAGTACCCTGGAGGCTGATGCCTGTGATATCCCCATCATATCACTAGTTGGTCTCTGGAAGGTACCTGCTGCTAGTATTCTTAGGCCAACACATACCTTGGTTTCCACTAGGATGGGTTCTCCTCTGTTGGTTCTGTGTGTGAGGCGTGGCCTGCACAGCTTGACAATTTGCTGCAGGAGATCTCTGTCCACTCTATAGTGCTCTACTATCTCCAGCTCATGTAACCCGTGGTAGGTGACCCTGGGCCTGTACATTCTTCTCCGTCTCCTCACTGTGGGTTGTCTGGCACCATTTGCATTGTCACCACCCTCAGCAAGTAGCCTATGTCTCCTTATGACAGCTATGGCAGCCCCTAGCATTTCTGCTCTGAGTTCAGCTTTTTCAGTTTTCACTTCTAATAGCTTACTTCTGTCTTGCAGTGTCTATTGAGAGAAACATCCTGCACTGCTGTTTGCAGAGTTTTAAGTGATTGGCTGAGCTACTATTCTGCCTGTGTAATTGCCTGCTTCTAATTGTTTTCACCTGCTAGCCCCAGCAGTATTCCCTGCTAGCTTCCTACTAATTCTGTTGCTTCCTTTTTCCTTTCTGTTTCCTCAGGGGGGAGCAACGCACATACCAGCAGAAACATGCTCACAGTGGCTTACACGTGCGCACACATGCTTCCACGGTTTAGAATCGTCTTATTCAGGTTAAAACGCATGCACACCAGCGCAAACAGTCTTACAAGTCTGCCAACGGGCTCCCACATGCTCAGTCTGCCTTACACACGCGCACATTGCCCTACTCGCTCCTCATGGTGTGCACACATGCGCATGCACGCCCAGCAAGAAACTTTGGTGTAAGCAACAGTGTACACCTTCCATTTCTTGACTTTCCCATGCTTATCTTGTGGCACTCCTCTTTCCATGATATGTGTCTGACATCTGTCATGTAACACTGACCTCCAATGAACTGCATTTCTTTCTGCCATCCCCCCCTGTGATGTCACTTATCTCCTACTCTATTCCTCCCCCTTATGTATCTCTTACACTACTCAGAATGTGCTCATTTGCTATGTGACAGTGTAATTCAGTATGCTAACACTCATTTACATCAGATTGCCCACTAATACTTAGTTACATGTCTTAGACTCAGCTTCCCCCCTTAGCAACCACTAAACGATGGCCATGTTGTTTTTGGTCTGCTGGTCCCTGCATTGTAAATCCATGTATTGCATAAAACCCACATTTGTGGGTTTATAACCTTCATTTTTATGTTTTATACAGCGCAGCCCATTTGCGCGGGGTTGCACTGCGTTTAAACATTTATTTCTCATATTTGCATCGGGGTACCTTGCCAATGGCCACATATTTGGCCATTGGCATGCTGTCTGACACATATGCACCCTTTATTTGGAGCCGACATGGCTCCATTGTGTTTTTTGCAGAAACTACTCAGTTGTCAACTGAGTACATTTCAGCAGCTAAAACGGCTCTTACACGGGCTGCTTTGGGCTTCCTGGATCGCTAATCTACCTCATTTGCATGCCTTTCGGCTGCAAGTGAGGTGATTAGCATATCCACGCCCACTCCGTGTAAGAGACGTTTTAGCTGGTCTCTTACACGTAATTTCGGGCTGTTCCAGGATCGCGAGGGTTGCATGGAGTCTTACACTACTCTTAGACTCCGTGCAAGCCTTCCTGAATCCTGCCCACTATATATACTTCTTACTTCTTCACTTTTATCTCCTGTCATTTCATAAACCTGAGCAGGCTTATAACACATTTTTTTTAAATTTGTCTCAGAATTCAACAATAAAATGAACCACTGTTCTCTACGCAACCAGTAGTGATTTGATTTTAGTTATAAAATTGGGCATATGGTTTTTATATTGCCTAATTCTGACATCAGTGTAATCTAACACAAAGTAAACTACTGTGCATTATCAAGTAATTACAACATATTACTAGTCGCTAGTTGGACATTACTCCTATCCTATTAGCTGCCATTTGATTGGTGACTTGCCAAACATTTCTTTACTGTTTACTGTAGCAGGAAACAGTCTGCCATACATAACAAACTGCAGCAATTATATGCAGCTTTTCCTTACCTGCTGTTTGTCTGTATTCATGCTGTGAAATTATACCTTGTTCATGACATTTTGTTGCTCTAATTTGTCTTTCTCATGGTTAAAAGCTTTGTTCTTACTATGCAAATTGCCTGTCCTATTTACTGATTACAGCTGTATCCTTTTTCATGTAGCCTGAGATATTTCTGCTTCAGCCTATACGGAAAATAGGACTTCCCAGCTGGACTTCATTGTTAACAAATAGAAAATAAAATTAGATTTTGAATGAGTGAGGAGAATCTTAATGTAGCAGCAAACTAGAGACAAATATTTTCTTAAAACTAAAGAATTTCAACTAAACTGCCAAGAGGTCCATTTCCTGTAATTTCCCTAAGCATTATAAAGTTTGTGTATCCTAAATAGTTGTTCAGGAATATGATTTATGCTAACAAATTTCATTAGTTCTGAAACAATACCATTTGAGAGGGAGAAGTTAGACTGTCCAATACAGAGGGTGGTAGAAGTGTTGCATGCCGATTGGAATTTGAAGCCAATGACATTTTAGCCAGATTGACTATAGCGACAATACCAAAAGCCATGAGATTAATTCAAAGGCAAACTGTTATTACAGGTCCTGTTAAGCTGGACAACCACTGTAAAACCAAACATGCTTTTAACAATTGTACATAGGAGTCTAAGTGGTAGTTTGTAGAGGAGATCTCAAATGGGAAACAAACTGATTAACAAACATCAAAACTAGTTGCTTGATTCAGCGGCAAAGTAACATTTGGTCCTTCCAGCAAGGTTGTTCATTTCTTTCCAATCTTATACACTGACAAGTGCAGATACCTAGTAATGCTTTGCAAAACTGGACCAGGATTTCAATCACCAGATATTTGCATGACATCAAAGAGAAAAATAAAGATTATGGAGAGATTGCTGTGTAATACATCTGTGATCTCAAAGTAATTCATGTAGCTTTTTTGTTTCAGTGAAAGTAGTGATTCTGTACAGGTAGCTACATTAATAAAGTGGTCTAGTGCCATTCTGGATTCAGTCTCAAAAAATGATGCAGGACTAATCAGTACTATCATGTTCTGTCCTTAAGTAAAATTCAGATTCTTGATGTGAGAAAGACATTCCAGAAGATTTATAATGTGGGCTTTTAATTAAAATAAGTGAGATTGTATAGTGTAACAAATGAATTCTAGTTAATCAAATCTGGAAGGCTGGTTGAAGGAAAATCATGCAATGAGTGCACCTTTCTGTAGCTGAGTTAAGCCTTTTAGCCACTTAGCTTGGGAAAGAACCCATGCCCAGTAGCCTAGAGAAGAGCAAAAAATCAGCTTTGGGTTCCTACTGCAGCTTTAAATTTCCCAGGAATAGATTTTTTTTGTATTTTAAGTTATTAATCAGTATCTCAATAACTTAGTTTATAGAAGACTTGGAGATGATAATAAACAACTGATAGATGGCACGAATTCTTAGCTTCAAGTGTTGAATGGCATTCACAAATAAGACAATGGAAATTTTAGGAGTTCGGATTGAGGGAGATGAAATAAATGTGCCTGTCAATGTTGTGTCAGACAGTCACTGCTTTTGTGGCACAGAGGGATAAAGCCCTGACTACAGCCCTTTTTACTGGCTTCAATTAGAGGTTCAGGTGACTCACAGAGTAGCAGAGGTGAGGTGGGATGGGTGGTTCTCTCCCTAAGGAGGGTGGGCTGTTATATGGGGATGCCTAGCAACAATTTCTAGCAGAGACAGATGTTGTGAAAAGGAGCATAGCTAAAGAGGAATAGGGTTTTGTGCATGGTTTAGCAGCTGCACAGGTGGGGTGACATATCAGACTTCCCCACTGCACATCCACCCTTTAACTATCACCACTGAATTGCAAGGGGAGAGGTGATTTAGTGGGTAGGGCAGTGATGAAAAAAATAAAAAAAACCCTAATGAACTGTAGATGGCCAAAACTCCCAGAATGCCTTTAGTATCCATGACTGAATACAGCAGTAAGTAAAGTAAGTTTATGGTAGACCAGACATGGATGCAGAGTACTGGCTAGGAGTCTTGTGAGGATTATGTAGGGAACAAAAAAAGTATAAACAAATGCTTTGTCTGGCAAGCAACAGTGTTACTTTCCAATCTTTGAAAGGGTCTATACCTTGGTGGCAGTCCAGCACAAAGTAGAGGCCAGAATTTGAAGAAATCACAGAGTGTTTTTTGAGGTAGAAACATCTGTGTAGCAATATTTTATTAGAGCTTTGTATTAATTGACTTCTATCACTCTTCTGCTAGATTAGAAACACAGGAACATAGGAAGATAGGAATAAAACTGGGCAAGTTAACATGAAAGCCATACTACATATATATATATATATATATATATATATATATATATATACACACACACATATATATATTTACTGTATTTATATATATATATATATATATATATTTACTATATATATATATATATATATATATATATATATATATATATATATGTATAGACAGATATAGATTTATATATATATTTTGGATGCATATCACAGACAAAAATCTCTTTGAATCAAAATGATTCAAATACACACTATTTTGAATCACAAAGATTTGAAGAAAAACAAAATCATTTTTGGGGGAGCAAGACTCCCTGCACCCACAAAACCTCTGCTAATTATATAAAACAATGTCCAACATCACAGTACAATGGGAAAAGGGTAAACAACTCAATCACCACTTCTACTGAAAAAAAGCAGCAGTGATCAACTGCAACAACTTTTTTTTTGACTTAGGAAGTTTACTTCTCGATGGATTTTAGGAATGTTTGCATCATCAAAGAGTGAAATTACAGTGAATGCAAAAGGAGCAAATCTAAAAAGGATAAAAAGTAATATTTTTCAGGGGAGGGGGAGGAAACCCCACTGCATTTCCCACACCACCTCCTGATCTATACCAACTGCTGTATTCCACAAAAGTGAAATAAGTACAAACTTCCAGACCTCACTTTGCTGAAATCTCACAAGGAAAGCAGCTTTAAGGCAAAAAAACAAGGCTCTAAGAGTATACACTCTTATAAACATTCTCTCTCTTCCATATTGCAGCAATATGGGCGGGTGTGTATGTATATATTTAATATATATATATATATATATATATATATATATATATATATCCCTAATGAAAAAGTGAATGCTCACATGAGCAAACAAAACATGTTCTAAACTGATCAATACTCAAAAACAGTGAAAAAAGCACAAAGTTTTATGCAAGTGGGAAGCCCCCCGCACCCCTCACCCCCCCGGATAATTTTATATACTAACTCTGAGATCGCCCAACAGTGGAGAAAGGGCAAATTCCCAATCCCTGCTGCACCATGATCTCACATACACACAGCAGCCACCATTAGGAAACTTCAGTCTCTTAAGCTGGCAAAGCAAGATAAAAGAATGTTCACTCTTTTGAAAATGTAATGCTATGAATTACAACCATATAACTACACACACACACAGACACACAAACACATGCATACACAGACATATGCACATGAATAGATCAAGGCATTCTGAACAGTAAGTGCATAATGAGGCCATCTCCATTGACTGGCTTAATGCATGCTGTCATATTTATGATGCGTTAAGACTTAGGCTTAGCTGCTCATTTACATATGATCTCAGCATATACAGTAACCTTAATGCACACTAACATTGCTTCACTAATGCCTTGATACTTTGCTGTCTGAATCATGAATAGTCAAAGCAACATTTTTTAAATTGTGCACTAGCCCAAAGGCATAGTGTTAAAAGTTTATGAAGTCCACTATTCCTAGTATAAGAGTGAAATACTTTTTGATAATTTTATTCTGAAAAAATTGACTTCATCATGTTTGAAAAATTCTTTCAGGACTGCTGTTTGTCTTGTTATAATTTTGCACAGTCCATGCAGTTACAGATAAGCTCTGATGGCTTGATTGTGTGCAGTATAAACATTTGTGAATATCTGCACCTTATGTCAACAACAGTGCTTATTACAAATCAGAGAAATTGCAGCACCATGCATTTTCCAAATCTTATATCTTTTTGAAAATGATACTTTACTAAACATGCCATCAATAAATAATATGCTATAATAGCACTTCATTATATACATTGCATCCAAGCATGTTTCTATTTACTTGCCTCAGCACAAGCAAGTGATCATATATTAAGACAAATGTGGTTAGAAAAAACACTCAGCACTCTCTAGGTAAAGCTTATGCATAGTAAGAAGTAAAGTGATCAGCATAGTGTTTTAGATGGAAAGCAAACCAATAAAAATATGGTGCTGCTGATTATTAACTTTCAATATATAATATCTTGCCCTTGTGGAATCCTTATCTAGCCCTAATGATATAGTATCATACATGCAAATGTGTTTCATATGATTTTTCTGTTCATTATGAATTTTACATGCAGAAAATAATTTTTATTTGCCATGAAAACACACTTCCTTTACTCATACTGTCACTTCAGTTTTGTATAGAATCGGAAGTAACAAATGTAGGTGCCCACAATAAATGTTAGGAAGAACTCCTTGAAGGCCATTGTAATATGAGTGTTTATCAACAGCTGGATAACATTTACAGCTGTTTCTCTTGTTTTCTAGCTTGTTCTTCATCTCAGGCCAACATCTGTGTATAAAGCCCTGAGTTAGTATTGTATTTCAACACATTTCATCAATTACTCATAGTAGTTGCCAGGCATGTTCACTTTGTTGTGATGGAAATTATTTTCGTGTTTTTATTTTATCCAAATAATAAAAATATAATACAACTATATTATTGCATTATGAATGCTTACCTCTTCCTTCTACCTGATTATTCAGATAATGAGTTATTAATTATTAGCATTATTGATTATTTTGGTAACTAAGCAAATGAGCAATAATTCCTTAAATAACAGATTTTCTTAATTTATTGTCACTGTAACTAAAAATAGAACTTTCCTGAATTAATCATAAAAGTATAGGTATATTCATAGATTTTATGCAGATGTGTTAGGATGTCCGTGAATGAGCGTAGCGATTCATAGAGACCACTTATGCTAATGCACAATGGCCACAAATGAGCTTATGCAAATTATGTGATAATAAGATATGCATGAGATATGATATAACTCAGCATATGCTATGCATTATATTGCCTGTTTATGGTTCATAGTGGAATGTTCCTGCTTTTCCATGCCGTCCTCAGATAGTTTCTATAAAGTGAAGTCTCGCCAATCCTATGTACTTTGCAATCCATGAAAATGCTGTCACTTGCTGCTAACCTTGCTATTTCTAATTGTGAGTCACTTATCTTGCCTGAGCCAAAACCACTTGTGCCCAGCGGTGCTTGCCAGCCAAGGAAGCAGCGAGACAGACTTCAGTATTCAAGTGAAGAAAGTAATATTATTAAAGTCCATAAGCAAATTACTGATAGATACATGTAACTGAAGGAATAGATTACATTCAGTGCATTACTGCAAGCAAGACTGCTAAAAGTGCAGTATTTGACCCTATCATTGATTTTGTAATTTGTAATTATTTATGGTGGGTGCTGTTAATGCAATATTTCAAACTAATGCATTTCAGAAAAAAAAATGTGATCATATGCTTGTGTAGTACACAGCAACATGCAAAACACCAACATTACTGTTGTCCAAACACTGTCCTGTCAAGTAAGCATAACCCCTCCCCATAACATTTCATCCCAAAGTGTGCATAAGCACTTCCTGTACACTGTGAAAGCAAAGTATGGATAAAGACTCAACAAATTATTTTTTCACTGCAATAAAAATGTATAAAACTAGAAATGTTTTATAGTAAGAATTGCAATAGCGTGCAACTTGATATATGATTGTATTAAGTATATTTTCTGTTTTGTTTCTCCACCAACTTTTTTTTTTGATTTTGTTATTTTATTTATGCATTGCATTCCTTAATTATTTTATTTCTCTCCTATTTATGTCCATATTTCTATAGCTACAAAATTCTTTAGAGTGACCTAGGAACAAACCTCCCAGGTTAAGGATCATTCACCTTCTGTCTGTCTGAGGAAGTCCTTTCAGGTTAGGGCAGTGACACTGGGTCTGCAGACACCCCAGCACATAACCTGGACAGTCTCACTGAATGGGGACTTCAGAACTTGGTTGAGGACATGCTGGAAGAGGGTAGTTGTACAGAGTATTTAGCCAGTTGAGGTTTCACTGCAGCATGTAGAAGACACGCTGTCCCAGCTGGTGCCAACCACTGTACCAATACAGGTTTCTACCCCCTCAACATCTGTGGTCTCCACTGCCCCACCATCTGGCAGTGTAAATGTTTGAGGTTGTGTGGGCTGGGACTCCTGTAGTTTTCTCAGCTCTTCTACACTGAGCCTTTCACCTACACTCTCTTACCTATTTCCCCACCACACTACCCTGTCATATAGCTTCATGGGTTTTTACTAGACTAACATCCATTAGGGCATTTTCAAATCCTAGCCATGCCTCCTAAATCTATGACAAGTTCTGGTACCCTTGATAAGTGTAAGCAGGGGCTTGGAAGGTGAACTATTTACAAGCAGGGGCCTGGGATATGAACCATTTACAGACTGCCTGAGTCCATTAGAGACATACAGTAGGTGCCAAACCAGGGATGAATTTCCTGTTGCCCATCCAATTGTCCAAGTTACACTTGAATTGGATTAGGGAGGAACTCTGCTTCACATGCATTGGAAGCCTGTTCCAGAGAAGGTGTAGTCTCTGGAATACACACCCGACTCTCCATCAGGTCCTGTCTATATAACAGGAAAGGTTGAAGTCTTTAGAGCAGGTATTTCTGGTGCTGTTTGTTTTGTGGATATGCAGGAGACCATCAGAGTGGGGTCTGACAATGCCTTATATGCCAGGCATAGATCTGTTTTCATGAGCATGGAGGAGACAGACTACAAGGATAGGGCCTTGTGGCAGTCTGCACAAGACATGTTAATTACCCCATGTATTCTTTTAGTGAGGAGCCTATGTGGATGTTCCAGTTGTTGGATATGTCTGTTTATGTACATACCAAAGGGGGCATTGTACTCAGTGACAGGTCTGGTGAATGTCAAATACAGTGGAAGAATTACTTATTTTGACCTAGATGCTGTACCTTTGTCTATAAGTTGCACAACATAGAATTAGTTCTTCACTACAGTATGCATGTGATGGTCATCACTACTGGGAAAACTCTTAGGGATGTGTTGTCAGTATGATAGTTAACAGGGGTGAATGACTTCCCAAAGGATACTGTTATCCATTTCTTGGCATTTAGTTTTAGTCCATGGCTCCGGCACCAGTTGTTTGTTTGTGTCAGCCCTTCGTGGAGAATGTTTGTGTCAGTGGGTGATTAAATGACAACTCCTAATTTGCAATCATTTGCAAATTTAGTCAACCAGAGACCATTGCCATTGGCCTTTACTTCAGAGACGTAAACAACAAAAAGGAGCGGTCCCAGGACTGGTAACTGAGGGACTCCACTTGTGACTGGCCTCTTTGTAGAGGTGGACTCCCCAGTTCTAACTTCCTGGGTCCTGTCTATTTGAAAAAATAGGGAGTACATTCCCGGATGAAAGCATCTTGCCCCTCTTCTCTCATCTCCTCTAGCACAACCCATTTAATGTTTTCCCTTCTGTGTTCCCACTTTGTTGTGTTCCTTTTTTTCAAACTTTAATATCTCCATCTTTCTATTATTTAATAAAACTATCAGAATACCCATATAATGATATATATATATATATATATATATATATATATATATATATATATATATATATATATATAAAATATACAAAACCCTTTTATTTTCTTAAAATATCAATAACAAAAGCTGCGCAATCTGCAACTTGCTACAGGTAGTATTATAAATGTGACTGTGCATAGCCACGCCTGCCCTTATTTCCAAATATATATTAAATGATAAGAAGTAATACAAAGCTTATGGTTTTCACATAGTCCTTCACATCTGCTTAACCTTTGACTTTTGATACTTTATGCTTTTGACCTAAGTGGGTGTGTTCTTCAAAATACCTCTGCTTTTCCTTTTTCCTTATTCAACACAAATGTACTGTGCTTAGCTTATTTACTTAGAAATTTAGTGTCATAACTGCTACACACATGCAAACAACCAGACTATGAATACCAGCCCATATTTTTACTTGGACAAAAGGCATCTCTCTTTACAAGCATAACGTTTCACTTCAAATAATTCAGAGTTTATAATCATGGTGAAATTAATTAATATAATCAAATTATTAGATTTCTAGTTTCATTTTCCAAACATTTTCATCAGATATTGTACAATGAAAATGGAACATGTTACACTTGTGGTCATTTGTACAGCCATCATTTTGAAAGTGAAGGACTTGTTCTGTTTTTCCTTTTATGTGTCAGTCATATTTTTTAACTAACTAAATGGAAGGGTTTTCTTAAAAATTCAATATATTGCATTTTCACTGTTGACTAGAATGTACTAGAAAACAGACATGTAATTAGATTTTGATTTATGTTGTTGTTGTTGTTTCTTTCGGCTTTTCCTGGTAAGGGGTCGCCACAGCGGAACTCCGGTCCGCTAATGATTGGCAGTAGATTTTTACATACTGAGTTGCCAGCTCTGATGCACAACCTTCAACGAAGGTACGCCCATTCACGCATGTCTCCATACAGAAGACGCGTTAGCTGAGAACTATAATACATGAAATTTAAACTTTATATGCTTATTGTATAAAACCCACATCTCGAAAAAAATTGTTTTCAAGGACTACAGTTCATATTATTTGTAGATTTAAGATTTTGCATATAAAGGTCACCCAGGAGAACAAACTGCAAATGTAAAAACCAAAAACTCCAAGCGACCACCACAGCGAAAAACTTATGTAGTTTATTAAAAATACAACAGGATAAGCCCTTTCACACAAAGTGCTTCTTCAGACCCATGTAACAGAAAACATTGTATCCAAGTTTATATATCTTAGCAATAATAAAACAACCAATAAAAGCTAATCAATAAAACAATTAAGTCACTGATATGATCTACATTTCTTAAGAACAGGTTTTAAAGGCATAGTAGCATTAATTCCTGGTGATTTATCTGCTTGCATTCTTGCTATTCACTGCATTTCATCTAGCTCTCCTCTATTGTTAATATCACCCCCCCCCCTTATTATCTGATATCAATTGCAGTGCTGTAAATTCAAATCTGTGCCCTTCATTATTGGATATGTGCTTAGCTAAAGCATTAAAGAGATTCATTTTCCTGATGTCAACCAGATGTTGCATAATACGTTCTTTAAGCATTCTGGTAGTCTTACCAGTATAGAAAGAGGCACATGATCTACAGCTAGCTAAATAAACTAAATTCTTAGATCTACAGTCTGCATACAAGTTGAAAGTAAATATATGATTGGTAGAGGGATGCACAAAGGTATCTCTCCTTGAAACAAATGAGCAGGCCCTGCAATTTCTGCATGGAAATGTACCATGCCTATTAGAAATCACCCTGGTATTGCTGTTAGTGGTATAACAGAGCTGCCTTTTCAAAGAAAGGTTGTTTTTAAATGTATAACATGGTCTATCACCTATTATAGATCTTATCTGATCATTAGATGCCAAAATAGCCCAATATTTATTTACAATCTCACATGCTTTAAAGATGTTACTACTATAGACAGTTTTAAAACATTTCTATTTGATCCCCCATGTGTCAGCCTTATATCAGAAACATGTAAAAATGGCTTCCCTGTTATATCACACAGGCCTTTAACCTGTAACATAACTCTACTCAGGTAATTTTGATTATATCCTCTCTTCATCATCTCATTTTTCAGCTCCAAAGATGCTCCCTGATAATATTGAGCTTCAGTATGGAGTCTAGACATTCTTAAAAAACTTTCCTTTAACTATATTATTAAAAACATGCTTAGGGTGCATACTGGAGTGATGCAACAATGCATTCTTTCTACAATTTTTCCGAAATAAAGAACTATGAATCATGCCATTCATCAAGGTAACCTTAGTATCTAAAAAATCAATAGAATTGCTAGAAAAATTCAAAGTAAATCTGAAGCAGTCACTACTCCGTTCAAGATATTCTACATACTGTTGCAGTTGCACATGTGTACCTCACTGCAAAACAAATATATCATCCACAAATCTTTTGTAATGTAGCAAGTGTGGACTGTGGATATGCTGTGAAAGGACCACCCTACTCTCCAAGTCTGCCATCACCAGGTTGGCATAACTGTTCACGCAGGGGGTCCCCATAGCTACTCCAAGATTCTGCATGTAAATGGTCTCCTTAAACATAAACAGATTTTTTTTCAAAACCAGTTCTAAGAACGTGCCTAACAGTTCAATATGCATAGAAGAATAGTCAGTATTATTTCTCAAAAAGCATTTCACAGAATCAATCCCAAAATCATGAGGTATTATTGTAAATAAAGTACAAATGTCTATTGTAACCAATAAAACATCAGATTGAAATGACCCATGATTTTTGCAAAAATCTCCTAGAGTGCATAAAAAGTGTTCAGTGTCTTTAAGAACAGCTGTTGCTTTTTCTAAATGTGATTTTAACTGACTTTCAATGACGATGGATATAAATTTAGTCACCCATCCCCTCCCTGATACAATAGGATGAAAGGAAGGCTGCGATAGAGATTTATGCACCTTGTGTAGGCCATGAATAATAGGAATAGATGACTTTTCAGCTAACATAAAGTCATATAGATCTTTAATAATCATAGATGTTAGCAACAGGTCATATATGGCTTCATGTACTTGCTTCACAACTGATTCAACAACTGACCGTGATATAACCTTATAGGTGATATTGTCATTTAACATGTCTTGCATGTTGTTGGCATAAAATGGTGTCAAGTATAACAATCGCCCCTCCTTTATCAGCTGGGCATATTGCTATCCTGGAATCATTCCTTAGTTGTTGTAGAGCCATAACCTCATCTTTACCTAAGTTATAAAAAGTATTGTTTGCTGGCAGAGAATCAAACACTTCCTTCTCACAGAGTTTAACAAAAGTATCAAGCATGGGTGGCAACTGAGGATTATATAAACTCGAATGCTTCAGAGGGTTAACTACAAAATCTCCCTCATTTGAAAATGCAAGTTTAAGTGCCACGTTTCTTGCGAAAAGTTTGATATCTACAACTAAATTGCTAACCTGCAAAGGGCAAGCTGGCACAAAAGTTAATCCTCTATTAAGTAAGCTGTTCTGTGATGCAGTAAGTTCAACAGAGGATAAATTAAGAACTAACACTGATATCTCTTGAAGCGTGTTGATTCCATTAAGTTTCCTCCTCTGATGATGTTTTCCTCCTCTTCCAGCTTTGGCTGAAAAGATGCCCTCTCCTCTGTGGTTTAGGCAGCCTTAAAGGAGCTGGTAAACCAGGAAAAGCACTTCCTATACTTGTCACATGATTCATGGTCTTTCGTCTAGCACCACCTAGTGTCATCTGGTTGTTATGTGGCTGTGGAGACATATTAAAGATTCCCACTCCTATAGTACCAGGCGCCAAATCTATAGGAGCAGTTTAAGATTCAGCAAGTAAAATTACTTGATTTATGATAGCCAAAGGTGTTTGTTGCTCTATATTCAATGGAGCTTCTGTTGAAGGGACAGTGGTGGCATTATTATTCCTTTCTGAACTCCGAGGCCATATAAAAATGTGTCCCTTCTCAAAATCACTGAAGTCCCTTTCAATTTTTTCTTTTTCTGCCCCTGTAGCCAGTCATCATAGGCTAACACATTCAGTAAAACAGCTTGCTGCCTATTTTTGTTTTTGGCTACAAGTATATTTTTTGTTTTGTGTACACTCAGCAAAACATTATAAATTTCAGCTGTATAGCTCTCTTCATTATATTTATTCAAAAGTTCTCTCTGCATATTTTCTATTCTAGCAGCCAGTTCTCTCTCTTGAGGGCTAAAGAATTCAGTCAACAGCTTGATACAGCTAAAACTCAAGTCCATATTCAGATCCTGCCATTGCTTAAGTAATAGCAGAAAGGTCTCACTGTAAGTAGGCATGCGAAAAATTCATAAGCCCCTTGGCTTGAAGTGCAGCTGTGCAACTGTCCAGAATACCAAAATGAAATGTCGAAAGCTGAAATAATTTCCCATCCTAATGTTGAACATGGTAAAATTGGAGTTCGACATTCGCTATTTCCGGGCGTTGTGTACGAAAACCCATTTGCCATCTGGGACGAAAACATGAATAGGGTTTCAGCATTGTAGGTTCACTACAGTTGTATTCAACATTACAAAACCTTGAAAATATGTTTTTGAAGAATATCATTCACACAACAGCACTTCAACTATTTGATGGCAAACCAAGTATATATATATATATATATATATATATATATATATATATATATATTGTTTTAGTTACAGTAAGTTTTATATTTGAATAATGTTTGGGAATGAATATGTAAAGAAAAACAGATTAAATTCTTCATTAAGGGCAACTCAATAGGTAGAATTATTACATAACAGTTGCAGTGCCTATGGTGTGAAATTCATCACCAAGTACATTCTGTATGAAATTTTTATATTCGTTTATGTCAATGGGTGGTATTCATACTCATTATGTGAATGCATTAAGCCTAACTGTGCTGTCCATGAATGTGCACAGCTAAGCCTCGATTCACATAGGCCACTTACAGTAACATGCAAAGACCAGAAATAAGCATAAGCAAATGAACAAATAATGAGATGCAAATTAAAAGTGATGTAAAACAGTACATGCTAATGAAGTATTCACTAACCTATTTATGAGTCATAGTGGAAATTTCTTGCTTTTCTGTGCTGTCTACAGATACATTATATGAAAAGAAGTCTCAACAGTCCTATCAACTTTGCAGTCACTGAAAATGCTGTCACTTACTGATGGTCTTGCTATTTCCAGGTCTGAGTTGCTTCTCTTGTCTGAGCCAAAATGGCTTGGATCCAGTGGCAATTGCTGGCCAAGAAGGTGGCGATATAGGCAGAGGATAGCTCATTATAACTTTTATAATCAGGAGATACTTGATGAGCTCAGAATGGACATCAACATTATAAGGGTCTTATTGAGTAGGTATGACCCCATAAGGGCACTGAAGGAATGCATGGACTTTCTATATTTGTAAATACACAGGTATACATAGCTCTTCCTATACTTGTCAAGGGGACCCTTCAGACACAGACTGGGGACATGTTGCATATTTCACAGGTTTTTGCCTTGGGGATATTACAACAGCTCCTGGATGTACTCTTGGTGCATGTCTATCAGTACATCTATCTTGGTTTCGCCTCAGGACTAAGCCAGGGCTATATATGCTTATTATGAGGTGGCATATTTCCCTGATCTTCTTGGTGCAACAGATTACACTGTTCAATATGTAACATGGTATATATATAGTGTGTTGAAACAGTATTTTGTATTCTGAAGAAGTTCGCAAGGTCGAAACCTAGGTCAATAAAGAAGTGTTTGCTGCAAAGTTCGTGTGGTGGCTTTTCGTTACGGCTTTTGGACATATAAGTATTATCTTTACAGTTTCGGGGTTGGTTTCATCTCCTCATTGGCATCAACGACTACATCTTGTTGTGTTTTTTATATTTGTCATACTTAAGCTTGGTTACCAGTTTTCATGGCGAATGAGAGTGGTCCGGTGGATGTCGGGAGTATGTTACAGCAAATCAGCGAAACTTTAAAAGAACATTCGGTTCTAATACAAAAATTACTTACAAAAGAAGTGGTGGATTTAATGCAAACAGGGGAAAGTTTGGGTTTCCCGCTTACACAACCAACGCCACCCAATTCAACAACGCAAGGTAACTTTGGTAATAGTAGCAAAGGAAAAACTGTCATAGACGAAACTAGGTGGAAAATGAACGATTATAACTTTCAGAATGGTTACACTAAACAAACTGTAACAACAGTAACAATACCTGAATCTCAACCAATGAAAGATATGCTGAGTATATTTGAGAAAAAACTGTTTAAACTTAAACGGACACAATTAGAAAACAGCTATTTGTCACGTAACATAGAATTGGGAATTATTCCCAAAGGTTTACGGCTTTGGAGGTATCCAAATGGCTGTGAACAAAATGTGCATATGCTTAAAGACCTACATGCTTTATTTGATAACTGTGGTATCCGGTTGATGGAAATAATGGTAAAATACAACGCCATTAAAATTGAAGAACTATTAATCCAATTAGAAGAGCTTAACCAGAATATAGCAAAAGATCTTCTTTTTGAGCATGTTTACGACCAATATACACATATAATATCAGATGTTACAACATGTTGTGACACTATTTTTCAAAAGAAAAGTGGTAAAATTCAACGGGACATTCAAAGATATGCAAATCAACAAGCATATCCAAAATCGGGTCATCCTAAAGGTCAACACCATAGTAACCAACAAACAAAGCACGTTTCGGCAATTCTTGATGACGTCAATCCACCGTTCGAGGGAGATGACGACAACACCTGTAATGAAGGCGAAGACAGCGGAGAAGAAGGCGTCAGGCGTTCTGATTGATTGAGGAACCAACATGAAGCTACGACTCAACAAGAATTCCAAAAAACAGGGGCTAGACCGAAACAGACTTTTTTGGGACTCACAGCAGGCAAGAAACGGAGAATGTAACGACAAGTGCAGTCGGACAGGCGGGAGTAGATACAGAATTGCTCGGTCCTTATGGTCTTCTTGAGCCCTCACAAATGGTTGCAACGGCTCAAAATAATATCACAACGGGTAAGCCCCGCCTAGACTATTACATTGTTCGTCTTGACTATGAAGACACTTGTAAATTATTGACGACTCCTTCTAATGTATTAAAACCTGTAGTGTATGCAATTGATGACAATATTGGTACACATGAAATGAATAATGACAACTATTCAGTAATACAAGTTGACCAAAAGGGTGATGGTAATATGAACGATGATGTATTATTGGATTTAAGTATATACCAGTATAATGAAGATGGGTTTAGTAACGGTATTAACAACAATGGGGGTAGTACAAGTTGTGATAAGTCTACAATTGAATATGCAGATGATTATAGCAATGCAGTTAATTTTTATATTGATTGTAATCCAGACCATTATACAGAATATAATGAGAATAGTATGCAATCACAAAACGGAAGTGTAGAAGTATATTTCAGTACGGACACAGTGTCCGAAGTGAATGACTAACTTTTTTTAAGTAACCCATACATTATAACTAATACAAAACAGGATTTCAAAGTGTACAATTATTCTTCAAAAAATATCACAGTAGAACATGCTGACTTATTCTCTAAGGGGTTTAATTATGTTCCATGTAAAAAAGGCAACATGGTAGAATCCATATTAGACTTAAAATTATTTTCAAGGAAATTAAATTTAAAAGTATATTTCAATAATAAAGTTGGATTTCAAAATGGGCAAAACAAGATGTTTACAAAACCTAGTTTATTCAATCCACCCATGCATGATGAAATAGAAAATTTTGAAAGGAGAAATGAATATGATGTAAGAACATTTTATAAGAAATATAAGCAGAACAAAAATTTCAACATTACAAAAATAGAAGGAAAATTACTTAAAGATATTAATAGTGATTCACAATTAAGGATTATGAGGCCAGATAAAGGTAATGGTATAGTCATATTTGACTATAATGATTATAGTTCCTATATGACCAACATGTTATTGACTAATACATATGTAGAAATAAGCAAAAATCAAGTAAATATAGCCTTCAGAAGAATAGAAGGAATGTTGGATGACATGTTATACCAAGGGGGTATCACAGAAATAGAACATGAATTTTTAATAAATGAACATCCAGTAATTAGTGGTATCTTCGGAATACCAAAAATACATAAAGGCCTCAATAATTTGGAATTTCGACCCATTGTTGATGGCAACAGAAGTGTAACATGCAATATAAGTCACTACTTGGATCATTTCTTTAAGGAAAGTATGAAATGTTTCAGTTACATAACTAGAGATTCATGGGACTTTTTGAGTAGACTAAATAAAATAGTTATGAAAAATGAATATACCTTTGTAACTATAGATGTAGTAAATCTATTTACTACTATACCTCATGATATTGGCCTTATATGGCTGGAAGAACAATTGTTCGAGACACATCTTTATGAACAAGATCAAATTAACATCTTAATAAATTTAATGGAAATTGTGCTTAACAATAATTACATATACTTTGAAGGAAGTTATTACCAACAAATAAATGGGGTAGCCATGGGGGCACCGTGTGCCCCCATGTATGCAAATTTAATAATGAGTTATTGGGAACAAAATTACCTATTTACCACAGATTTTTGTAAACATCTTGTAATGTACACTAGATATTTGGATGACATATTTATTATTTGGGATCATGACAAAGACAACAGTATGTTGAACAAGTTTTTGGAATATATTAATACCACAGTAAAATTTCTAAAATTTACATTTAATGTCCAGGATGATAAAATTAATTATCTAGATGTGGACGTAATATATGATAGAGAAGTGAACATTTTGAAAACACAAATACATAGAAAACCCACTTTTTCTAATGCGTACTTGCACTTTGACAGCTGGCACCCTGGCCATCAGAAAAAAGCCATTATCAAAGGGCAGATGGTCAGGGCTGCCAGAATGGTAAGTGAAGAACTGGATTTCATAGAAGAACTAAAGTACATAATGCAATTATTTATGAATAGAGGATATCCAAAACAATTTTGTGTCAAAATATACAATGAAGTGAAAAACAAAAGAGAAAGTGGGATTTATATGGCAATATTAAAATCAGGCAAATTACATAAATCAACAACAGGTAGTATAGAAACAATGGAAAAAGATTGTCATAACAACATCCCATTGTACATTATTACATTTGATGATTGTTTCAAGGAAATAGAAAATATTATAAAGAAAAACTGGGAATTTTTTATCAATGACAGTATTGGGAGACAATTTTTCCATGGTCCTATCAAATTTGTATATAAAAAGAGTCCCTCTCTTAAACATATATTAGAAAATAAAAGAAACATTGAAAAACATAAAAATGGGAGAGAAGGAAATTTTAAATGTGGAACATGTAGCACATGCAGCCATATTCATGATTCAGGAACAGAAATTATGATCAATGGGTGCAATATTAGGATACATGGGCATTACAACTGTTTAACAAAAAATGTAGTATACATAGCTTTATGTCAGTTCTGTAAGGCCTTTTATGTTGGAAAAACAAAAAGGAAATTTAGAGAATGAGTTAAGGAACATTTATTGGATATACAACACAATAAAAATAGTAATGCCTTAGCAAGACACATCATGGAACATAAAGACCATCAATTTAAATTCATGGTTATTAATGAAATCAAACAGGACCCACAGGGAAAGATAACCACGTATCATTTGGACATGGAGGAATTAAAATGGCAGATTAAATTGAATTCATGTATACCTCCGGGTATAAATGAATACATGACTATCATGCCATTATTAAAATTGAATAAAATATATAATAAATAATATACGGTTATGTATATCTGTTATAATAAAATAATATATGTACAATTAAACATCTTTAATGTACATGAGTACAAATATACATATTCTTCACCATACTATTATTCATATTTTTTATACATTTTTATATTTTATTTTTATTTAGTTATTATCATTAATTTTTATTAATTATCATCATTACTATTTACTTAATATTAATATTTTTATTATATTTTTATTATATTTTATAAGATTGTTAATGTACACACACAAATATAAAATATCAATTTAATAGTGACGGTATACTTGTAAGTTGATCTATAATAACTGGATTACAAATTATATTGTTAAATATAACAACATAATATGCACATCAATTGTTTAGACACAACGCTTATACTAGTAAACAATTTATAAATACCCATATTATTATAATACATTAGTTCAAATTGGTCGTATTCATGGTAACTTTTATATCATAACACCACAGTTATTTCATTAATTATGATACATAAAAATCATAAATATACACACATGCTGAGTATTTAATATTTAATATACACAATTTACATATATAATTGGAGGACTGAGTTAAGTATGTCGGTATCAATATAAAAATATTACATACACACTGCATATGTTACATATTACAAAGGGTTTAAAACATATGTATGTACATACAATAACAAAATATTTCATATTGATTTTAAGTATAAATTGATTAAAAGTATAATTATATAGTAGTTTTTAAAGTGTACAAGTGCATAAAATATATTATATTTTCAATAGAGTATATGTACTTGAAATGGAAATGCATTATGTCTTTTAATGATATACAATGAATTTTATTAGAGTCATTTCCTTTTTAAGAAAGCTTATTGTGGTCAATTAAGGATATCAATTAAATAATTATTCAATATGTAACATGGTATATATATATATAGTGTGTTGAAACAGTATTTTGTATTCTGAAGAAGTTCGCAAGGACGAAACCTAGGTCAATAAAGAAGTGTTTGCTGCAAAGTTCGTGTGGTGGCTTTTCGTTACGGCTTTTGGACATATAAGTATTATCTTTACAGTTTCGGGGTTGGTTTCATCTCCTCATTGGCATCAACGACTACATCTTGTTATGTTTTTGAAGAATATCATTCACACAACAGCACTTCAACTATTTGATGGCAAACCAAGTATATATATATATATATATATATATATATATATATATATATATATATATATATATATATATATATATATATTGTTTTAGTTACAGTAAGTTTTATATTTGAATAATGTTTGGGAATGAATATGTAAAGAAAAACAGATTAAATTCTTCATTAAGGGCAACTCAATAGGTAGAATTATTACATAACAGTTGCAGTGCCTATGGTGTGAAATTCATCACCAAGTACATTCTGTATGAAATTTTTATATTCGTTTATGTCAATGGGTGGTATTCATACTCATTATGTGAATGCATTAAGCCTAACTGTGCTGTCCATGAATGTGCACAGCTAAGCCTCGATTCACATAGGCCACTTACAGTAACATGCAAAGACCAGAAATAAGCATAAGCAAATGAACAAATAATGAGATGCAAATTAAAAGTGATGTAAAACAGTACATGCTAATGAAGTATTCACTAACCTATTTATGAGTCATAGTGGAAATTTCTTGCTTTTCTGTGCTGTCTACAGATACATTATATGAAAAGAAGTCTCAACAGTCCTATCAACTTTGCAGTCACTGAAAATGCTGTCACTTACTGATGGTCTTGCTATTTCCAGGTCTGAGTTGCTTCTCTTGTCTGAGCCAAAATGGCTTGGATCCAGTGGCAATTGCTGGCCAAGAAGGTGGCGATATAGGCAGAGGATAGCTCATTATAACTTTTATAATCAGGAGATACTTGATGAGCTCAGAATGGACATCAACATTATAAGGGTCTTATTGAGTAGGTATGACCCCATAAGGGCACTGAAGGAATGCATGGACTTTCTATATTTGTAAATACACAGGTATACATAGCTCTTCCTATACTTGTCAAGGGGACCCTTCAGACACAGACTGGGGACATGTTGCATATTTCACAGGTTTTTGCCTTGGGGATATTACAACAGCTCCTGGATGTACTCTTGGTGCATGTCTATCAGTACATCTATCTTGGTTTCGCCTCAGGACTAAGCCAGGGCTATATATGCTTATTATGGGGTGGCATATTTCCCTGATCTTCTTGGTGCAACAGATTACACTGGTGTTGCAATTAGGGCGCCATGTGGTTCATGGGCTGGTGGTAGAATAATAGGAATGGCTACCATTCCATCAATTTTCAGGTAGTATTTGATGCATGAGTGTGCATCACCAATGTGTCTGTACATCATTTTGGCAGTGCACGTGATTCCCATATCTGGCATACTAGCTCACACTACCACCTTTTCCTGCATGGTAGGAAGCTCAGTGGTCATCTTGCATAGAGGTGGGCATATATATATTTTTTCTTTTTTTGTATTGTATTTAATTAGTTATTCATGTTAAAATGTATTGCTGTTTACTGAAATGCTGGATATCCACTGGATCCATTGCTCACGACACCAGTGGGAAATCCAAGTGGAGCTACAGAGCTGACCTATAGCACATCCCTGCCCCAAACCCATTTTGTCACCAAGAGAATCTTTGGCATCCTGAAGAGCCATTTAAAGTGCTGGGATGAGTCTGGAGCTGCCCTTCAGCATGACCCATTTTCTCTATTCAGGATGTTTACAGCAGTTGCATTCTGCACAATATGATCATGCACCCATCTGGTGGTGAAGTGACCCATTTTGTCACTACAGCTCTCAGTTCCTGTACCGCTATGACTTATGTTGACCACCCACTAGCAGTAGTAAGGGAACCCATGAGGAAAGCTTGTGCATTACTTCTTGATGTGCTGGTAAAGAGGTGGTTTCTAGTCCAGAATGATGGACCATGACATTCAGCTTAGTGTTTCCTTTATTGTAAAAAAGTCAGAGTACAATTGGTACATACAGTGGTATCTGTGAGCTGGTCTGCTGTCACTGTTCAATCGACAGCTTTTCTCATATTTAAATAATTATTTTTTTACTTTATTTCAGAACAGTTACTCATATTATTGTTTGCAATCATCATTCCTGAGTTCACTGACTCCTGTTCAGTGATGTAGTATTCACTGACTCCTGTTCAGTGATGTAGTAAGGCATTATATAAATAATAATCACAATTTACATATTTTGCACAATAAATCCTGATAAGGTAATATACTTATGCATGCATGTACTGAATGCCCTCAACTGGTATAGCAAATGAAAAATGTTACTTAATTATTTAATGTGAGTTCATACCTTGCATTTGAATGAAAACAAATCATACTACATATGTATATATACATGTATATATATATATATATATATATATATATATATATATATATATATATGTATACAATGCTTTATCACTTTAAATATGCTGTCTGTTGTGGTACTGCATGTCAGATTATTTTATTTTGTCATACACAACAGTTTATGACTTCAGAGACAAAAATGCCATCATCTGTATAGTTTTGAGTGTGAAGTGGAGGCAGCATTTGTTTACATGATAGATTACTCATTTAATCTGTAATTTTCTTATTAATGCTTCCTTAAAAAGTTGTGTATTACTACTTTTAAGTTGCAGGTAACTGCCAGCTGTATGAATGGTAAAGATGTGAGCATTAGTATTAAGGACTGCAATCATATGTTATGTCATAAAGATTGCTTTTCACAGTTGCCTGATGTTTTAAGCAGTACCATTACAGGTATGAAATGCCTTCAGTTGTAAAGTATTTTAGGCCCTCCCTTTTATGTTAATTACCTATTCCCCTTTGAGTTAATTAAGTTGTGTTTCTGAAGGTTAAATTGTAAATAACAGAATTGCCACACTTCGTTCACAGTATTTCAAGATCAAAAGAGTCATGCACATTTCCTAAAACTAGGCTATGTGGTGGTGCAAGTGATTTTGAAGAGGGGCCGTCATGAGAGCTGTATGTTGAGTTGGTTAGATCTGCTTGATGCAGGTGATTCTGTAGACACTGATAGTGCTGTGGGATTGTAACTAGGACTTTGAATAAAAGGATCTGCTAGGTGTAGATGAATGCTGACATGGCATGCATGGAATCTGGTGTTATTGCTCCCCCTATTAATTACAGTACAATCTTGAAAAGTATTTTTAGTCTCATGTCATCTGCCAAATTGTGTCCAGACGGTACCTCATCCTCTTCCCCATCCAAGATTAACTCCTGCTATAGTCTGCTAAATCCAAACTAGTATACAAATGGAAGCTGCCATGGATGCTTGAAGTGCCATCAAGCTGCACATCATTGTGATTGTAGCATTATTCCTACTCTGTATCATTTCCAAGTAGTGCTAAATATCCTCATGCATACCCTGGAGGACTCTGACCATTTCCAGCTGCATCTCTGTGGCAGTGCTCTGAGCCCTAACAATGTCATGGCACATTTCCTGCTCAGCAGCCAATGCTTTACATTTCCTGGGGTATCTGTAACAAACTCCAGTACCTGGCTTCCATTTGTAAAATTGCCACAGTGGCCATTGTTACTTCTTATTGTCTGCCATCATCGTCAAAGCTTGTCTGGGTTTGGAGATACTGGTTTAGAGACACATGGGTTTTCTTCCTGTGTAATGTTAGCATATGCTTCACTTTGTTTGCACTGTAACTTCCTCCAAAGTTACTAACATGGTAAAGGTGTGAGATCCTGACATTAAACTTGAGAACTGTGGGCTACTGTCCTCAGGCTGCCTCTTAAATATAACTATACTATCATCATCATCATCTTTAACAGCCATTTTGCCGCTGATATCCTCCAAAATTTATTAGTATAGTGGAACTGTTTGTTTCTGATGTTGATCCTATAAAAAAATACTTCAAAATGTTGCTAATAAAGAAATAGCATGCAATACTGTAAGCTAAGAAAGGAGGTATGTTGGACACTTATCATGTACACTGGCTTTATTGTCATTCTGTGCAGATGTAGAAAGTTCACCTATTAATAGTAATTGTTTGTTTAATGTAATAATTTCTTGTAAGCATTACATTCTCTATACAAATAAATGTTACTATTTTTAAAATCAATCTTCCTGTCCATATCAGTTTTGTTGCTGCAGACATTGGCAATAGCCAGTGTCCACACCACCTCTGATTACTCCATCATCTGTGTTGTAATCATCCCTATTGATGGAGAGGTGGGATTCCTCATCTGGTGTAAATGGGATAATTATTGGAGGTCCTCCCCAGCACTGGTATGGGCAACTGCTTTGCTTTTCTCCTTACTTCTAGCATGTTCTACCATAAAACTTGCTCACATCTTGCACTGTCCTAAATTGCTGTTTCTGCTGCATGAATGTCTAGGACAACTTGATTCCAAGTTTTTCTCCTCTCAACTTATTTGAGCTCCCCTATACCAAACAGATGTTTCCCCATATATCCTAAGAACTACCAGGAGGATGCAGTTTTCTTCATAGCTGAAGTTGTCATTTTTCTGCTGTGATCCTTTGCAGAGTACCTCATTAAACATTTTTAAGTGCAACCTGGATAACTGGATGTGGAACAGAAAATACATCCCTGGAATTCCACCTGTGTCCCGGCTTGACAGTGGGATAGGGTACTGACTTGTTGGAATATGGGCTAAATTCTTGGCTAGGCTTGTAAGGCTCTCAGGACCAATAGCCTAGTAACTTCCTATGATCCTATGGTCCTACTGCAAATTAAAAAATACTATAGTCATACACAAAAAGCTTTTGATGTAATCATCTGTTAAACAACACCACAATAACCATGTATGCCTGCTAACCTCCTATAAAAAATGTTTACACAAACTACAAAATTAAATACACATGAAAAATCTCACTCTTACAAAGTAAAGCAATGTTACACTAATGTCTGCAGCATCATTCATAACATCAATGGCAGCCCTGGCCCCTACCACTCTCATGTATTCATAATACTATAATTTGTATTCTTCAGTGACACTCAGAAATCATCAAGTAATGACATGTATGTTCAGCCAACAGCACAGCCACATTGCTTAAGTAAATCACAAATAAAATACATATGTACGCACAATCACAACATGATAATAAAGTAAGCAATTTTATCAGTGATTACTAATAATTTCCCAATGCTGCCATAATGATTTTCCACTTACAGCAGCTTTGCACTCATCATTAAATGATAATACGTTCATCATATCAGCAGTAAAAAAATTTCCTCAAGATAACTCATTAAGTTTGCATCATTTTGAAGTGTTTTATACCAAATTGCAAGATTTTTACTATTTTTTCATTACTTTAAGAATTCTCGAGTAATTGCAAGTTAATATGGTGGTGTTGAACTATTTCACACAAATTCAGGTTCATCTACTTGTTTTGTAAGCAAATTAAGCCTTTTTACATTCACCTGTATGAAATGCAGAAATACATGGCCCCTTATGCATCTAAGTCATTCTTAGCTGCTCATGAACATGGCCTTGTGCTCACATTAATTCACTGTAGAAAGCAATAGACAGGAACAGAGTCTGCAGCACATCTTCACAGTCCCCAGCATATCTTGGGAATGTGTGGATAGCCTCAGATATAACAAAATAAGAATAAATATTTAGAAAAAAACAAAATAGAGTCACGCTGTATAGTCTGCACACCCATGAAGTACAATCTCTGCCCAACATCATTTGACATACCTTCTTACTTCATACCACTCAAAAAAGTTGGTTATCACATATATCAGAATATCAACTTATTTACCCCCCTCCAAAGAATAAAAAAAGAATATCACTGCTGACACAATCCTATAAAAAATGACATTCAGGAGTAATACTTCAAAAAAAGATAGCTAAAACAATGTCTAGCAACAGTAGAAATTGTATGCAATACAAAAGAAAAATGATGATTGCATACAGTTTTTATACACCATATAAATGAACAGCCAATGTATTCCTTTAAAAAAATACATGCAACAAATAATTTTTGGTTAAACCAAACTTGTCAATATTAGCAGTACCACATCTACTGTCATTGCTAGTTAACCAGGTTTGGTTAAGATGGTGTCACACTCCAGAGAGAGTGGTTCTAAATCTGTAAACCACAACCCTGCTCATACTTTCTTCATTCTGGTTCTGGCACTTCTAATAATGACAGCACCTGTGAAGGCAAAAGGCTGCAATCCAAGCTTGTCAGGTAATGGCACCAAAATCATGGTATACCTTGTTAGGGAGTCATATCTGAAAAAATCTAGGCATGCACAAGAGGTTTCAAGAAGAAAAATGTCTACATGTGGCAGGAGATGGACCACCAGCACCAGCCAACAATACTGTCACAATTATGATGGCCTAGAGAAACATAGGCCAGAAAAACTGCTTGAGTGGGTTGATCAGGTAGAGGTGAGAAGATCAGAGTTCTATAGTAAATATAAATGTATGTATGCATTTATTTATTTATTTATTTATATGGGTCATATTAAAATAAGATTTATTAAACATATAAGAAGATTGCATAATTGTAGGCATTTGCTAAAGGAAATGTCTGTATCTGCAAAAATTTACTTGCAATGGTTTTATAATGCAAAAGAAAGTATAACTATATCTTTACAAAAATCTGCATCAGTATACAAAATATATGGAATGTTTATGTGCTAACATAATTGTCTGTATAAATACATATATAACATATGCATGAGTAAAATAATCTGCATATATATATATATATATATATATATATATATATATATATATTTATAACTATAATATATATATATATATATATATATATATATATATATATATATAAAATACATATTATATTATATATATATATATATATATATATATATATATATGTATATAAAACTAAATCACAGATATATGTATAAATGATTACATATATATTTACTTGTTCATATATTTATACAGAAAGAAAACCAAAGAAAACAATTTGTATTTCTATATTTTCATATAGTATTGATTTAACATAGGTAGTAGATAAATTGCCTACACTTTGTAAAGGCCACAACACATTTATAAGCATAATAATTGTAAAATGCAGTCATTTCTTATGCAGTTTTAAATGCACATACAACATGGTTGAACTCATTCAATCAGGCAAAACACCCTAGTCAGAGTGGAGTCTGAGAGAGGAGGGTAGGTGTTGCAGTGTAAAGAGAATGTCCAGCACATACATTACTGGGAAATCACCAGTATTATTGCTTCTGCAAACATTTTTAAATCATCTCCTTATATGCTTAGAATTCTTTTAAGAAAGAAAATTATCAAATCACTCACATTTGTACAGCTAAGGAAATGAAAGCTTCATTGAATTGTTACACTTTCCTGTGTGTGTGTGTGTGTGTGTGTGTGTGTGTGTGTGTGTGTACCTTCTGGCTGAACACAGTTCAAAAACTGTTACATGCAAAGCATAATATTAAAAAAAAACATCAACCAAGTGTGTTTGTGTTTATCACAGCAAAAGGAAGATTAACAAATTTTGACAATTCATACAGTAATACATAGTTCAACAAATACATAATAAGCAAATACTGCAGTTAATTGAATAGTGGGACAAACACCTCTGCATCCCCACATCCCCTGCTACTTAAATATATCAACTCTGAGATTGCACTTCACTACACTAAAGTGCAATCTTGGAGTTGATATATTTAAGTAGCAGTGGGTGTGTGGGGCTCAACCCCCACAGAGGAGGTACAGGGTGGTTGCCCCCCTGTTTATACTTGGAGAAGAGTAATATGGTTTGTGTTTTATTTGTTTCAGTATGTACTTGTGCTGGAATATAGTAAGTGTTGGTATCCTGTGTGTTTTCAGTATTTTGAGTTTTCAGTATTTTGAGCTTTAGAGATTTTGGTCTCAGTATTTCGAGTTTATGTGTTTTGAAAGTCAGTATTTTGAAGTGGACACACACACACACACACACACACACACACACATATATATATATATATATACACACACACACACACACACACGCACGCACGCACGCACGCACACACACACACACACACACACACACACACACACACACACACACACACACACACACACACACACATATATATATATATATATATATATATATATATATATATATATATATTGAAATAATAGTAAAGAACAGTAACTAAGCCACTAAAATACATTCATTACATTACACGGTTGAGAGATATGTCAGTATATAAGTGTAGTGATTATGTCTTTAATTGATTTTATAAAATGTATGTATTTATAAAGGGTGTTTTCAGTGTAGTATATTGCAAACAAGTGCATATCAGGCACAAATATAATCATTACATTTGTGTAGCAGACTGAAACATATAAACTCCAACATAACTTGATTTTCCTATCAATTAAGCATACACATTGCCTATGCAATTTCATGCAACAGTTTGCATAAGCACTTCCCATAGAATCTGTTTACTTCAGTAAAGCTTTATAAATAAAAGTGGTTTAAAGTAAGAATTGAAGGCAGTGTAACATGAAGTGAGAATTTATTGTGTGAATTTTATCTTTTGTCTCCTGCTTTTTTCTCTGATTTTGTTATTTGAGTTGTGCATTCCTTTGTTATTTATGCTTTTTTTTAAAGAGTCAATATCCTCAGGAGTGGCCCATGCATGTACCACCAAGGTTAAGGAGCACTCACCCTATGCCCATCTGGGGATGTGTTGCAGGACCAGGGAGGTGGTATTGGTCTTGCAGGCACACTGATGCATGGCAGCATGGCAAGCCTCACTAAATGGGGCTTCAGGAACTGACTGAGGATGTGTTGGTGGAGGTTGTGGACAGATGGTGTCAGTCCACTGAAGCCTCACTTCAGCATGTTGAAGACACACTGTCCTAGATGATGCCTACTAGCACACAACCAGAAACCCCTACCCCCTCATCATCTGGGTCCTCCAGTGCACCACCATCTGGCAGTGGAAACATCTGAGGCTCTGTGGGCTAAGACTCTTTCTGGTACTTCTTCAACCCTTCTTCCCTTATTCTTTTACCTACACCTTCCTACCTACTTATAACCCAAACTACCCTATCATATAAAAGAAAATGACAAAAGAGGGGAGTCTATCCCCCACCAAAAACATTGTACCCTTCTCTCCTACCTCCTCCATAGTGCCCTTACTTCTGTATTTCCCTTTGTTGTGTCTCCCTTTTTTCAATCTTTCCTATCTTCTCCTTTCCACTGTTTAATGAGACCATCAGGGTGTCCAAATAACGACACCCCTATACAGAACATATTAAACCCCTTTATTTAAAAAAAAATAGTAATAATAAAAACTGCACAGTCTGATGCTTACCTTAAGTCTTTCAAGTGTGATTACACATAGCTGCATCCATCCACAACATCTGAATACATATGAAGAATGCTTTACTTCAGGTACTCTGCAAATCTACTGCAAAGCATGTTTTTCTTTTAACATCTTAAAAAAGATCTGTGTCAGTGTGATGTGTCACGACAGGCAATACACTCACCTTTGGTGTAGAAGGCCATGGGTTCTATTCCTACACCAGCTAAGTCAATTGCTGACATGGCAGTACAGCATAAAGGGGGTATTGTATGCATGAGTGTGTCATGCTTTGGATCCAGTGTTAAATAATGGCCTCATCTGCTTGAGTTGGTGGTAGGTCAGGTGGATATAAAAGATCCCACAGCACCTATTGAAAAATGTAGGGTGGCTACACTATACCATGGCCAAATTTCCCTTAATATTGTAAATGCCACTTCAAGTCTCCATTGAAAAGAAATTACTTGCCTAGTGGCTACCTTGATCAACAAATGATAATTAAATAAAAATGACTTACTATCCCACAAAGGATAGTGTGCAGTGGACAGCATGGTTTTACTTTGATATATTTTATTTTGAGTATTAATTTGATTTAAAGAATCAAATCCTACATTAATGTACTTAAATGTATTTGTAAATGCAAGATCACTGAACTATGGGAATAAGGAAATATTCCCTTTACTCTTAAACTTCAGCAGTCTGAGAACCAGTATACATAAAGGTACAAGGTGTGGAAGTACAGCCATCGATATGGGGGGGTGCAAAGGTACTTACCCCTCTATATTTTTATGGTGAGTTGGGAGTAGAATCTTGTGTTAACATAAAGCTGTTGATTTCACACAGCTATTTATACATCAACAGATTTCATTTTCAGACAAGGGGAAAAGGGAAGTGTTGCGTTCAGCTATACAACCAGCATCTTCAAATCAATTTCCCATCATCTGTTGTTACTATATAAAACCCAACAGTATTGAAAGAACACTCGTTGGGTTTTAAAATTACCTGTAAACAGAGGTGGTAGTGGGGGGGGGGTTGGGCTGACACTGAAACAAGATAGCAGTATAGTTCTCTGTCTCTGAGGCCAGTTATTCTTCTTCTTTCAGCTTTTCCTGGTTAGGGGTCACCACAGTGGATCACCTGTCCGCTCATGATTGGCAGTGGAGTTTTACAATGTTGAGTTGCCAGCCCAGCACCCAACCTTCCACAGAAGGCACACACATGCACGCACTCACGCCTAGGGCCAATTTAGGGTATCCCATCCACCTACAGCATGTTTTTGGGATGTGGGAGTAAACCGGAGCACCTAGAGGAAACCCACATGACCACAGGGAGGACATGTAGACTCCGCACAGAAGGCACCCCAGCCGAGGATCAAACTGGAGAAACTGTTGCTGTGAGGCGGCAACACTAATTGCTGCATCACTGCAGCCACCCTTTGTCTCTGATTATATTTCATAATTTTATTACTTTAGTGAGTGAATCAAATGCATTCCAATAATAAAAAAAACTGCATCCTTCATTGACTGAATAGTTTAAAAAGGCAAATCATGAGGGAAAAAACTTATGCTTGCAAAACATTTTAGAGCTTGCTGTGGATGTTTCCACTTTTTAGGAAGAAAACAGAAACCAGTCAGAATCCCATTACTGGGAGATGATTAGAAACCCTTTAGGAGAAAATGGATAGCACTGTTTTATCGATGGAAATTAAAAAGGGAGAAACAACTCATCAGATAAAAAAACAGAAAAACTTCAAAAGAAAATAGATGATTTAGAAAATAATTTTAGAGGAAATAATGTACACAGTACTGTCATATCAGAAACCATTCTCTCAGAAGAAAAGAATCTTTTTATCTTTTCATGATGAAAATGATTTAATATTGCCATAAGGATTGTTTAACAGAATAGATATGAGTCACAGAGTAAAATAGAGCATCACAATGCAGACAGACTCAGGCATGTACACATGGCACTTACTTCCTTCAAAACATAGCAATGGTTAGTTACACAGAGCAGAAATAAGAAATTTGTGGATGATTGCTTACCAGCTCTTTTTTCAGCAGATTAAAGACTGATCCCACTTGAGACATTTGTTTTACCAGGCAGGCTATACTACTATGCTTTTGTATCCAACAGTTTTAGTAGTTAAGAATAAGGATGCTTCCTGGAGGTTTAGGGACAAAGCATCTGCATTGGCCTTCTTATGAGGGGAGAATTCTAGCTGTACTTCAAAGGAGGTCTGAAGTTTTCAGTGTGAATTAAGTAGATGTACTGGGAGCCCATACAATGCAGAAAAGAACAGAATCTGATAGAGTTAGAGTACAAACTCTGCAACAGTGAATAAGACAGCAAGATATAGGATATATGATTGCAAGACAGGCTAATGTTAACAAACAAAAGCTTCCTATGCTGAAGTAACCGTGACAAGATCAAAACTGGGGCCAAAGAGACCATCTATGAGAGACATAGGTTTTTCTGCTGGTGTTACACAGGACAGGGCTAAATACAGAAACAGCAGGTACAGCGAAAACAAAAGTGATGCAGATTCAATAGAAGAATAATGTTGGTCAAAAGAAGAGGTTGCAAAATTAGATCATGACAGATGTCCACTTAAGCTGCCAAGAGAAGGTACAGCAAACTATTAATCCCAACTTTGCCGCATATTGAGCACTATATATATATATATATATATATACATATACATACATATATATAATATATATCAGTTACACTGGTTTTATGAGGCTGAGTGAGATTTGTATAAAACTTTAGACATTTTCTTTATGACCCTTTATGAATGTGAAGAGACACATTTACTGCTTGCCAGTATGGAAATACAGTTCTTTTTTAACTCTCTAGTGGATATAGACAGGCTGAAATATGATGTGGCACATAAAGTCAACTGTCCAGATTTTCGCAGAATGTTCAGATTTTTTATTCATAATTTTTTTCTCTTCCTCTTAAAATTTATGGTTTTCTGGCAAATCATTGAAGATTGAATCACCAAATAATGGCAGATATTTAAGTATCAGGCTTCATATCGTTCAGAAAATACATGATAATATAAAATATGTTATTCCAGCAAGTTTCTATGATTATTACAACAAGATTTAAAATCTGTCCCTATTTTTGTGTCTTTGTCTCTCCAGTATTTTTGACTTTGCCAGATTTCCTGTGCTAAGAGGTTGAGAGGTACTGCAATGTTGATGGATAGAATTCTCTACCAAGCATGATTTTTTTGTTAGTCTGAATTCCTAAATACTTACTGATTTTTATAGGACTAACATTCTCAGCATGTTGAAATATTTTGTACGATTCCCCTTATATTGTTAATAAATGTTAAAAATTACTATAACATTTGTTTCTATTCCTATTACTCTACTTCAAAAACATTTAATACATTTTGCATGAAAAAGTATAGATGCTTATATTCCAGGAAATGTGGTAACAATACTAACTTTTCCTGCTGTAAGGAAAACTGTTTATGAGGCTTACCCACAAGATAAGGAAATTATATGGTAATGTTGTTTCTACATTATCACATCTGATTTTAGTAATAATAAAGGATTTATACAAGCAATGTAAGAACTGGATTAGCATGGGAAAACCTGTGAATTATAAGGTGGTGAACAGAGTGAATTTACTAATTCTGTAATGACAAAGGAAGCTGACAATCCTTTTTAAGGGATTAGTGGAAGGATATGAATGTGAAGACTGGTAGAGAAGGGGTGAAGGCTACCAGCCTAGTCAAATAGTATCTGGTACATAATTCTATCATTTGTAAATATAAAATACAGGCTTGTTTCTTAAATTAAAGAAAACAGTGTAAAATGTCATCATCAAGATTGTAGCAACATTGCCATCTGCTGTAAGGAAACCTAAGCCACACATTTCAAATGTTCTTTGAAATTAAAATTATGTTTTGTATGTCCTTTGAAGTTAGAATTTGGAGTCGATGAGTCTGGAGTAAGCATCCTGCCTATTGTTTTAAGGCTAAAGTTAAAGACCAGAATTTACACGTGGAATGTCTTTTATTGGTCTAAGTGTAAAAGAATGCAAATGCAGTTTCGGCGTGGCCTGGGAACTCCAGACTAAGTGTCAAAATGATGTAATGTGTATAATGGGAATACCTAAGTGTCAAAATGATGTAATCTGAGAGGGCCCAGCAGAAATGTGTTAGTGATTTTAAAAACTATTGCTCAGAGAGAGACTGTAAGCATTTTTGTCTTGATATCCATCTCATCAGCACTCTGCCTGTTGTCTTAAGTAAGTTAATTCAGAAGTATGTTTTCTTGTAGTAATAGCTAGGAAATTAGAAGAAAGTTAAAGTGTTTACTGTTATGTCGGAACTGTACTACTCGTTTCTGTGTGATCTCTGAACTGTTGAATAGCAATGTGGTGTAGTAGTATTGCCTTGTGTTTTAGTTATTTATTATTAAATATTTAAAAAATTACCTGTGACTGGTTTATGTAGAGATAAGTTAATCTTTAGAGTACATTGCATATTTATAGAGTTTACTGTCTAAGCCTCTCCTATGGTTTTAGCCCTGGGCTATACTACCAATTGGATAATAATATTGCACAACAATAATTGGACACCCTTTTAAGGGCCTTTTAGTAGCTGATAAATAGCTGGTGGTGGCAGTAATTACTACCGTATAGTCTGGATAAAGGGGCACAGCTGGAGAATCTGTGTCAGCCTTTCTCAGGAGTGTCTGTGAAGTTGTATAAATACTTATCTCAAAGTGTGTGTATGTCAGCTACTTAGGCAGTGGCACGGAGCACTGGTTGGACAGAGAGGGTACTGGAGGTTAGCTTGCCAGCTAGGCTAAGATCTGGACCATATAGCTGTGCCAGTGGGGAGTCTTATTGGGGACCCGGATAGCAAGGGAGAAACCAACCTCAGACTGACTGTGATCTCTGTGTGCACTTAAGGGAAACTGTACTTTACTGCGTGTATTTGTTATCCTTTCCTCTTATATGAGACACCGTCTCTGGTGTTAGTGGTGAGGATTGAGGCTCCTTGATTGCTGGGCCAGGGTGCGGGCATCACATGTGGTGGCAGTGGTCGGATCCACTTCACATTTGTGGTGGTGGTGGATATCCACATCACATATTAATTAGATGGCAAATACTAATTGGCTTGTAGTGGTGTGGGTAGAGTGAATCCTATAGCTTATGTACAGTGATATTTTAAGGTGTTTTGTACTCTAAATCAGCCATGCAGTGTATTCTCAGAGTTGAGATCACAATTGTTTTATTTCTTTTGTTAGCTTAGTTAGTCAGGGTGAGCAGGCAGCATCTCAGCAGAAGAGTGTGGAAAGCTGACAAGGAGCCAGTTGGTGGAGATGTGCCAGGCTAGGGGACTGTGCATTGAAACCTGACTAAGGCAGACCTGATTGCACCCTTGGTTACAGCTGCATCAGAAAATAGCATCCAGGAAGACAAGCAGACTGGCAGTGGAGATACAGTATCCTTGGAGAATGGACAGCTCAACTTTTCTGCAGTGGACTAAAACATCCAGCTGGAGATAAAGAGACTTGAGTTGGAGGCCAGGCATTTGGAGATAGAAGCCGAAGAAAAGGAGCATCAGAGGAAGCATGAGAGGAAAATGCTGACTCTTCGCCAGAGTCATGGAGGTAATGGGGAAGGGAGTAACTGGACCCCAGAAGCACAACAAGTCAGTAAATTTCTTCCGCATTTTAAAGAGGGGGATAATTTTGATAGTTTCATTCATATGTTTGAGAGGGTATGCAAACAGCATAGTGTTGACCAAAGGCTCTGGGTATAGTTCCTGACCCCCTTACTCCATGGTAAAGCTGTAACTATATTGGCTAAAATGTCACACATTGCATGTTTTAATTATACTGCTGTGAAAAGTCACTTGTAAAAATGCTTTAAGCTAACACCTGAAATGTATAGGAAAAAGTTTTGTGAGCATAGACGCAAGGCAGATGAAAGTGTGTGTGAATATGTTGCTGAACTGAGTACTTATTTTCATAACTGGGTGAGTGGATGTCAGGTCACCACTTTTGAAGGGCTGGCAGACCTTTTGGTGAGGGAACAGGCCCTTACTACTTTGCCTGAGAACATGAGGATCTGGTTAGCTGATAGACAATGTGCTACTTCAGATGAGATGGGGAAGAAGGGAGACCTATACCTGGCCAGCAGGGCAGCCCTGCACAGGAATGGACCCCCGGTACTGCTCATGGGTCTAAAGAACCCATGGTGGGCAGCACAGACTGCCTCAACAGAATCTGCCAGTAGTAGAGGAACCCACTAGTCCAGGTACATGTCCAGGAGCTAGGGTTAAATGTTTTGAATGCAACCAGTGGGGCCATGTGGCATACAGGTGTCCATGGAGGCAAGGTGAGGAGCAAAAGGTAAGGGAGCCAGTAAGTGGGAAAGACAAAATGCCAATAGGTGGTTGTCTTGAGACAACAGGAGTATGGAACTACCATCCTGCAGATGTCCTGAGAGGGAAGGATTTGGATGAGGCAGTACTATGTACTTATGCAGTTACATGCAGTCAGGCTTAGAGACAAGCATATGGGTCTGGTACCCTGGGGAGACCCAGAAAGACTGCATACTTGCAGCCCGGACGGATGAGGTGGTTACTTCAGGAAGGGAGCTACTCCATACCAGTGAGACTGAATGTGAGCCACAGCTGCTTGTAGGTACTGATGTTCCCTTGGACAGGGTAACTGCAATAGTAGAGGTGAGTAGTAATACCAAGGCTGACAGTAAGGCACCACTGTCAGAGGATGCCAGACTTCCTGTAGAAGGGGTGCTGGGAAGGGTAACAAGGAGAGAGTTGAGACAGGCTCAGCTCTCAGACCCTACATTACAAGGCCTGAGGCAGGTAGCTAGGGGAAGCATCTGATTCTCAAGGAAAGGGGGAATCTGTATACTGGGACAAAGGGTTACTGTACAGAGAGTGGACCCTTGAGGGCGGGGTTAGAAAGTGAGAGAGTATAGCAGTTGGTAGTGCCTAGAGCCTACCATCTGGTGCTTCTAGCCATAGCCCATGATATTCCCTTTGCAGGTCATATGGGCATAAAACGTACAAAGAGGCATATTATGCAGAACTTGTATCGACCTGGAATTTCTAGAGATGTAACAGGGTACTGCAGGACCTGTGAGCAGTGCCAAAAGGTAAGCAAGGCAGGAGACAAGGTGAGAGCTCCTTTGATGCCTTTGCCTGTGACTGAGGAGCCATTTCAGATGGTAGCTATGGATATTGTGGGTCCTCTGAGTACCCCAAGTTCCACAGGGAAAAAGTATACCCTAGTGGTCGTGGATTATGCTACACGATACCTTGAGGCAGTGGCTTTGTCCTCCATTGAGACAGAGATGGTGGCAAATGCTTTGTTAGAGATTTTCAGCAGGGTGGATTTCCCAAAAGAAACACTGATGGACCGAGGTGTCAGTTTCATGCCAGACCTGCTGGCTTGTCTGTGGAAGTCCTTTGGGGTGAAACACATGAAGACCACCTCTTACCATCTCCAGACTAATGGTCTTGTTGAGAGGTTAAACTCTACAATAAAGTCCATGCTACAGGCATTTGCAGATCAGTTTAAGAGGGAGACAAATATTTACCCCATCTGTTGTTTGCTTACAGAGAGCTTCCTCAGGAATCCACAGGTTTTTCACCCTTTGAGTTGCTGTACGAGCATAGGGTGAGGGGACCTCTAGATTTAATTTGAGATGAGTGGGAATGTGAGTGTGAGTCTCACAAGGAGTCTGTTGTGGCATACGTCCTAAACCTCAGAACAAGTCTCAGGGAACTTATGGGCTTGGCCCAGGAGAACCTGGCAGAAGCCCAACAACAGAAAAATGTGTGGTATTACAGGAATGTTCGAGCTAGAGAGTATGCTGTGTGACAGCAGGTAATGTTTCTCATTCCTGTCAGACACAACAAGCTGCAAGCAGCTTGGGAGGGACCCTACCAGGTGGTAAGAAAGGTAAATGATGTTAACTACATGGTAGAACTGCTGGGCAGATGGCAGGGGTACAAATTGTACCATGTTAACATGATGAAACCTTACCATGATAGGGAGGCCCTTGTGCTGAGCATTAGCAGTGGACTGCAGGAGGAGTCTGACAGAGATTTGGGGATTGATCTCCTCAGTGAGGCTCGGGCTGACACCTCGGTGGAAAGGGTAGCAATGTCTCAGCAGTTATCTCCTACCCAGGTTCGAGAAATCCGAGCAGTGTTGCTGGAATTTGGGGACATGTTCACTGGGAAACCAGGGTGCACTCACCTGGTGCAGCACCAGGTGGATACAAGACCCCAATGGCCTATTAGGCAAGCCCCTTATAGAGTACCTGAGAGAGTCAGACAGACTCTGAGGGAGGAGGTACAGGAGATGTTGGCACTAGGGGTGATTCAAGAGTCCAACAGTCCCTGGGCCTCCCCAGTAATGCTGGTGCCAAAGAAGGATGGCAGCACCAGGTTCTGTGTGGATTACAGGAAATTAAATAGCTACACAGAGTCGATTATCCCATGCCTAGGACAGATGAGGCCCTAGAGCAGCTGGGTGGGGCTAAGTATCTTAAAACCATTGATCTTACCAATGGTTACTGGCAGGTGCCCTTGACTCCCAGTGCTAGAGTGAAGTCAGCCTTTGTGACTCCTTTTGGCTTGTATGAGATCACAAAGATGCCCTTTGGGATGAAGAATGCCCCAGCAACTTTCCAGAGGCTGGTAGATAATATCCTATCAGGAGCAGGAGGGTTTGCCCTTGCTTACCTAGATGATATTGATATCTACAGCCTTTCCTGGCTGGAGCACTTTCAGCATGTCAGGGAGGTGTTGGGCAGACTACAGAGGGCAGGTTTGACCATTAAGCTGAGCGAATGTCAAATGGGTATGGCAGAGGTCTCCTACCTAAGACATAGAGTGGGGAAGTGGTAAGATAAGGCCAGAACCAGCCAAAGTGGAAACTATTCAGGAATGGCCTGCACCTGTTACTAAAAAGCAGGTGAGGGCATTTTTAGGGACAGCAGGGTACTACAGAAAGTTTGTCCCCAGTTATAGTAAGATAGCTGCTTCCCTCACAGACCTGACAAGGAAGAACAGGCCAGATAAGGTAGTGTGGACTCCAGCATGTGAGCAGGAATTCCAGAACCTTAAAGAAGCTTTGGGAGGACCCCCTGTGTTAGCCAGTACAGATTACAGCAAAGAATTTGTTGTACAGGTGGATGCTTTGAACCATGGGGTGGGGGCTGTACTTAGCCAGATTTCTTCAGAGGGGAAAGAGCACCCAGTGGTTTATCTCAGTCATAAGCTCCAACTCAAGGAGAAATGCTATGCAGTGGTAGAAAAGGAATGTCTAGCCACTGCAGAAACTTCAGCCTTATCTGTATGGAAGAATATTCACTGTGATAACAGATCACAACCCCCTAATATGGTTAAACAGAGCCAGCCAGCAAAATGCCAAGTTGTTAAGATGAAGCCTCGGGTTGCAAGCATATGATATGTCAGTGCAGCACCACAGTGAGAGTAACAATGCCAATGCAGATGGGCTGTTAAGACAGAGAATGGGTTGAGGTACACTCAGATAGACCTAACCCCCTCAAGCAGCGTTTATCAAGGGTTACTTGAAAAACTACCTTGAGTTCTCCTGGGGGGTGGGGTGTGAAGACTGGTAGAGCAGGGGTGAATGCTGCCAGCCTAGTCAAATAGAATTTGGTACACAATTCTATCATTTGTAAATATAAAATACAGGCGTGTTTCTTAAATGAAAGAAAACACTGTAAAATGTGAACTTCAAGATTGTAGCAACATTGCCATCTGCTGTAAGGAAAACTAAGCCAAGCATTTCAAATGTTCTTTGAAATTAAAATTATGTTTTGTATGTCCTTTGAAGCTAGAATTTGGAGTTGATGAGTCTGAAGTAAGCATCCTGCCTATAGTTTTAAGGCTAAAGTTAATGACCAGAATTTACATGTGGAATGTCCTTTATTGGTCTAAGTGTAAAAGAATGTAAATGCAGTTTCGGTGTGGCCTGGGAACTCCAGACTAAGTGTCAAAATGATGTAATGTGTATACTGGGAAAACCTGTCAGAATGATGTAATCTGGGAGGGCCCAGCAGAAATGTGTTAGTGATTTTAAAAACTATTGTTCAGAGAGAGACTATAAGCATCTCATCAGCACTCTGCCTGTTGTCTTAAGTAAGTTATTTCAGAAGTATGTTTTCTTGTAGTAATAGCTAGTAAATTAAAAGAAAGCTAGACTAAGTGTTTTTCTATTATGTCAGAACTGTACTACTGATTTATTTTACATTTCTGTGTGATCTCTGAACTATTGAATAGGACTGTGGTGTAGTAGTTTTGTCTTGTGTTTTAATTATTTATTATTAAATATTAAAAAAAAAAAACGTTTACCTGTGGCTGGTTTATGTAGAGATAAGTTAATCTCTAGAGCACATTGCATTTATATAGAGTTTACTGTCTAAACCTTTCCTATAGCTTTAGCCCTGGGCTATGCTACCAATTGGATAATAATATTGCACAGTAATAATTGGACACCCTTTTAAGGGCCTTTTAGTAACTGATAAATATTAGCTGGTGGTGGCAGTAATTACTACCGTATAGTCTGGGTAAAAGGGCACAGCTGGAGAATCTGTGTCAGCCTTTCCCAGGAGTGTCTGTGAAGTTGTATAAATACTTATCTCAAAGTGCGTGTATGTCAGCTACTTAGGCAGGGGCATGAAGCACTGGTTGGACAGAGAGGGTACTGGAGGTTAGCTTGCCAGCTAGGCTGAGATCTGGACCCTACAGCTGTACCAGTGGGGAATCTTATTGGGCACCTGGAGAGCAAGGGAGCAACCAACCCCAGACTGACTGTGATCTTTGTGTGCACTTAAGGGAAATTGTACTTTACTGTGTGTATTTGTTATCCTTTCCTCTTATATGAGATGCCATCTCTGGTGTTAGTGGTGAGGATTGAGGGTCCTTGATTGCTGGGCTCAAGTGCGGGCTTCACAGTGAATGAGGAATGTTGTCTGTGATTTAGGTCACTCAGAGAACCCTGTACTAAACAAAGGCACATTTTCACAAGTTTGCCCAAGGGAATTTGCACTCCTAGCCCAGCAGTGAATCCCTGGAAAAAACTGCTCAGGGATGGGGGGATTTCTAGCTCTACTGGTTAGGATTTTCTAAAGCACCGGGTTATATCTTGGAACACAGAGGGGCAATGTTCTCACAAATTTAAGAGAAAATGTGTTTTCCAAAGGCTGTACAGGGAAGATGGGAAGTGCTTCTTTTACAAGAAACCACATTAAAAGTCAGTACAAGCATTTCTTGTGATTATATGCAGACCATAGATCAGGTGCAGGTAAAAAAGTGGTAGTCCATTTATTCCAAAAATCCCTTCATGCAAATTCAGATTATAAAATAATCAGTGATGCTGACAGAAAGGTTATAAGAAAAGGTACCCTTTAGGATCTCAGTGTTATACTTGGCAATAAATATGGTCCAAATAAAGAATTTCCAGAAGTCTTTTGGGAGTTTGCTCATCAATGGGATAAATGGCTAAGTCCACATTACCCTCAGTTGATAATAGAGGACTTTAAAGTGGCCCTGGATGATAATCATGTTAGGTATTTTGACAATAAAGAAAATTATACATAAGTAGATATGTACCTTACATGACTGATTGAGTTGATGGACTGGGCAGATATTTGGAGTTTTCATGAGTGTCAGAGAAATTTGTCTTCTACAGAAATGACTTCCCACAAGCCAGCAAACTAGATTATCATTTTGGCCCAAGGACAATTTTCCCATAAGTACAAAATATGGAAAGTATGGACAAATACATTTCTGACCACATCATAATAAAACTCAGTCTAATTCTAGGATGGGGTAACAACAGGACATTATAAATGGAGATCAGGGAATGCACATGGACTACAGAACAAATAACATAAAACAACTTCACTGAGAAAGAATCAGTGGTAGATGTTTGATGGAATGCCATTAACGCTGCTGCCAGAGCTCACCTGATGACAGAAGAGAGGAGGACCAGGAAAATATAAGACATTCAGTTAAAGAAAAAGAGGAGAAACTATGTTTTTAAGAATTTTCTCTTCCTACATCATCCTATTGCTTTGTACCTCATATCCATTTCTGGGTCTGACTGCTACCTCATTGACTATTCTCTGATAGGGCTTTGGCTGAAGCAGAACTTGAGGGCATCCTGTGAATCTGGAAGTTCACATCGTTTGTTGGGGAGGGGGGGGTTCTACTTTTTATTACCTACTTCTGTTGCTTCCCTGCTCTTTGATCCCTTGTGGTGGGCATGCAGTGGGGATGTGTGGCAAATCCCACTGCTTCCGCAGCAGCTCAGTTTTGTCCTCACACTACTCATGCACTTTGTCTCTCACCTCCTAGTGTGTCATCCCCATCCTCCACTAGGGATTGTCACAGAAGGTAACCATAGAGCCAGCCCCCCTCCAGGGCTGGTATCACCCATCCCTTTCTGCTGTTCCATCAGATGTCCTAGTAGCGAATTTAACCTAGGTCACTTGGGCTGTGCTTAAGGCTTTAAACCACTGCACCACCAGACTGGTAACAGAGAAAGAAGAGAAGAGAAGCACCAGCACAACAGAATGCAGACAAGATCCTTCTTGAAATTAGTATAGTCGAGTGTGAATTGCAACAACTTACTACCTCACAAACAGAAGATGAGATTTTGTAGAAAAAAGGTAGTTATTAGTGTCGATTTTGGTTGCAAAAGGCTAAAGAAATAGCCTATGCCTACAAACAACAGAAGGGTACTTTATTTATTCTAGAGATATTGGACAAGGGAGGAGTGGAATGGGGGGGTCCATTAAGAATGTAATTCAAATTATTTTATGAAATACTTTATACAGAACAAGAGAATGAGAGTGAGACATTGGTTCACTGAGGCAGGAGCTAGGAAATGGGTTAGGCTGAAATAACAAATCTACTTAGACAGAAATTACCAACCTTGAATCGCTTTCTATAATGCAAAAAAAAAAAAAAAAAAATATATATATATATATATATATATATATATATATATATATATATGTATGTATATATATATATATATATATATATATATTTATATATATATATATATATATATATATATATATATATATATATATATATATATATATATATATATATGTGTGTGTGTGTGTGTGTCTGTATATATACATATAAATAAATAAATAAATAAATATATAAATATATATATATATATATATATATATATATATATGTGTGTGTGTGTGTGTGTGTGTGTGTGTGTGTGTGTGTGTGTGTGTGTGTGTGTGTAAAAAAAATATATATGTATATATATATATATATATATATATATATATATATATTGGATACCAGGTCCAGAAAGACTGCCTAATGATTTCTACAAATGGGGGTATAATGTTCTAAGCCTATAAAACAGTGTTCAGGAATTTTGGGAATCCCTGCCCTTCCATCCCCTCTGCAGTAATTAATAGGTTCATAGGTTCATAGGCTCATAGGAGGTTACTAGGCTACTGACCCGGAGATCATTTCAAGCCTAGACATTGTATTCCAATATAATCCCATGGATACTCTAGTCAAGACCCAGGATTGTATTTAGTAATGACTGCCCATGTACAGGAGGGTTGCGGGCACTATCCCTGGTAAGAATTTGTGGTGTCCCATCCACTTGTGCAGGTTCCTTTTGAGCAGTGTCATAGAGGTTTGGGGTACAGATTGCTCTTTAAGCCAGACATAAATCTCCTAGATTTAGAAGTGGCCAGCGCTTATGAAAAGAAAATTATACAGAACATAGATAATCTTAAGGGTTGGATAATTCCTAAGGAGAAAGCAGCACTACACATATGACCAGTTATAGACCAACATCCTTTCTAAACACAGATGTCAAAATTTTAGTGAAGATTATTATAAGCAGATTAGAGGGGCTTCTACCATACTTCACTGAAAAAGTAAAGAGTGGTCTCATATTAGGGAAACAATCTATTGATAATTCATGGAATGTTTAGTTTTCTGAAACATTTCAGGATAATTTTCAGTTAGGTATATATTTTTTGATATATAAATAGCCTTTGAATCAGTTAGCTGGCCTTTTTTTATTTGCGGTATTACAACAATGGAAAATATGCCCTAGAATTAATGCCCTAGAATTAAACTTTGGCTGAATGCTTTCTATAGCTACACTAAATAAGAACTGCTGGTTAACAGAGGTGTGTTATAACAAGGGAGTATAATGATGGGAATATAACAGGGATTCCAGCTGTCTCTTGGATTCTTCATATTAGTAATAGTGGAATTGGCAATGAAATTGAGGCAAAGATAGAGAGAGTTTATGCTGGAAGGCTTTAGAGCTTGGTTTTACATATTTATAGATTACTGCCTTCTATAAGTAAATAATATTGGTCTGCTTGGTCATAAAGTATTAGGCATCCTTGCAAAATTTCCAGAGTATCAGGATTAAAATACAATCTCAGGGAAAACAGTCTTAATTAGAGTAGGGAAGAGATAGGCAGTGGAAACTGTGTGGCAATCAAAGAGGTGGAGCTAACATAATACCTGGGTTTAGAAGTGACCTGCACTTATGTAAGGAAATTTATGCAGAACATAGATATTCTTAAGAGCTGGATAAACATGACTTATGAAACAGGCTAGAACAGGGATAAACATTTACGCTAAGAACACAATTAATATCATTATCATCCCATACCCTTGTTCTTCATCTCATTCACCATATACCTATACCACACAAACACAAAGATTTCAAAACATCCACCTAATTATAAAACTTGCATAAAACAAGATAAAGGTAATAGAATACTCATGAATGGAATATTTACTACAAAAGAAGTAGAAGGCGGGAGCTTAGCAAATATGCCCATTCAAGTGCAGGCCCATGGGTAGTACAATATGCAAAAAACAAAGATTATACAGGATTGTACTCAGCATAAAGGAGAATCTCACACCCCTTTCTGAACATACTGGGTGAATGGATGAATGACTGAGAATCAGAATTAACAGAATGTGGTGCGTTTAGATGGAGGGTGAGGAATAAAAAATATCTGGCACTGGCAGAAAAATTGTTATTACCATCCATGGCAGGATAGTTGGAATTGAGAAGAGTGAGGCACTGATATTGGTATCTAACTATGATGATCCAAGTAGGACAGCAAACGCATACTTGATTACCTTTTAAACTGCTTAATTTCAGAGAGATATTGAAAATATTCAAATATTGGAGAAGCAATGGTTAATATATAAGAAAATTTTATCTTGATTCTTATAAAAAGGGCAAAGATAAAAGTACAAGATTTTAGCCATATAATCCCTGTCAGTAAGGGAAGGTGTAGTTTGTTAGAAAAGTACTTGAAGAATTCAATGAGGAATTCTAATATACTCAGACTGAAGCATATCTGTGAAAAAATGGGGGTCTTTACTTAACAGATGCCCAATGACAACAAGTATGGAACTGAGTACATATACCAAAACAATGGCCATTTATCTGGGAGAAGAAATACAGATCGTGCATCAATGTTTTCTCACTCCATCTAATTATATAAAATGCAAAACCATTAGCAACAAAATGGGAGGTGTACACAAGAGGGAGACCCACTGATGCATATTCTGTGGAAAGGTGACAGAACACAAGTTAGACAGGCAATATCAGAAGCTCTGGGAAGTTGGGTTTGGTAAAAAGATTGTATGGACTTCTAGATTTTGGGGACTGGGAATAGGAGGAGAGCCTGAAGGCTGGACTGAGGAGAATAATCAGCTTACGCTGACCCTTGTTTATGTTCTCAAGTCCATTCTAGGAAGATCTGTGTTGCTGCATTTATTTGCTGTGTTTAGTAGCTTTTCAAACTTACAGCATACTGCCAGAAGCTTGTAGTGGTTAAACCTGGTGAGAGTAGGGGCAGTTGCTGGAATTTTTGAAAGATAAGCATTATTGATTAGAACTTTATCCACTTTTAACTGATCCTTTCACTTTCCTGTTTAATTTATATTGCATGAGACTGAACTTAGAACAGCAAATCCTCAATGCACACTCCATAGAGACAGGCACTTTCAGTCATAACTAAACCTAATAAAACCCAGCTCACAAAAATTCAAACATTAATTGGCTTCCTGCCATGTACTTGTGGAGCAACCTAGGGATCACTACATAATTTAGCCTAGAGATGCTACAAGTAGCTCAATACTGCAAAGTAAGGCTCTAGAGCTGAGATACCATAGTTGTGTGTGTATATATATATATATATATATATATATATATATATATATATATATATATACACACACACATACACACATATATATATATATATATATATATTTATTTATATATGTGTATATATATATATATATATATATATATATATATATATATCCAATGTATGTATTTACTTAAATAGGCATATATATATATATATATATAGATATATATATATATATATATATATATATATATATATATATATATATATATATATATGGGTCTACTTCTAAATTTCAACCTTTCAAAATGTTGACTTTCTTATGGTCGAAACCATAAGCTCAAAGTTTTGAAACTTTGAACTGTTTAGAGATCACCGTACAGTGTAGAATGGTATATCTCAGAGTTGCTATATTTAATTAGCAGGAGGTTGTGCCCCCTGCAAAATATAAAAAATATTTTTTTTGTTTTTATTTTTATTTTTTAAGTTTCAAAACTTTGACCTTATGGTCTCGACCATAAGAAAGTCAACATTTTGAAAGGTTGAAATTTAGAAGTAGACCCACATATATATATATATATATATATATATATATATATATATATATATATATATACACACATATATATATATATATATATATATATATATATATATATATATATATACAACTAGTAGACCCATAAAGATATATATATACATATATATATATATATATATATACATATATATATATATATATATATATGCACCCAATTGCAGATTACATGTACTTTGGGCCCAGGTGGTTTTAAAGTTATGTGCCCCCTACCTACCCTACCTTTTTGGACTGTGCATAAATGCAAATGTTCTTTTGGATTGTTTTCCTTATTTAGTGCTATTCAAACTGCTGTCATTATAATCCACCACTGTTTTTACACATTAGTTACAGTCAATTGACTGCGTACACCTCAAATGTCCAACTGTATTCAAAAGTGGACTCAATAATGTATACTAACCTGCTTTACACAAATGCACACTGATCTGGCAATGCCATACTAATGGTTGATTAATGTGATAATGACAACAGGGTCAGCTGTTCTGACCCACAGACAGACATAATATCCAGCAATTACAGTCTGAACTTAACCTGCTTACACTGTGGATTCTGTTATACTTGATACTGAAAGCAGGATCAATCATTGTTATCCAAACCCCAGCCCTATGCCAATCATTTATAGGTCCTATGCTGACTGAGTGCACCTGAGATGTCTGATTTTGGGAGAAGTATAGAGGATTATGATCATGCCTCCTATCATAACCAGAATGTTATGTATTCAAGACACAGGAGCCAAGAATTCACTTCAAAGGCAAAGAAAAAAGAGAACACAAAACTTGCCGGTTTATGATCTGAAATACCCAATCAAAACTCTTTGTAGTTCGTGGCGCTTTACCTACAACTATGTACTACAAAAGACAAAAAAATGCAATTCAGTTGTGGCAAGTGCTTAGAAAGCTTTAATACACTAACTGCTGTCACAGGCAGAGCAGCAGTAAGCTAGGATACTTAACAATATTTAACTTTCTGATATCAGAAAGGTATGGAAAAATACCTTTTTCAGAGCATTACAAATAAAATATTAATTATAGACAAAGTTATGTATTTCAAGCTTTTTTTCTGCACAAACACATAGTAGCCAAGTATTCCAAATTATTTCAAACAAATGCACTCTGGTTAGGTAAAGTCATTTTATTTAAACTGATCTAACAACAAGACTGCAAGTTACTTTCCCCCGTAGACAGCCACTTTGCTGCACACACCTCATCCGATTGTAACATAAATTGTCTCCCAAAATCTTACTACAAGTACTGGGACAAAGCCAAAATAATAATGAGAAATACTAGGCTCAAAATCACTGACAGATTTTAAGTATTGCTCTTTTATACTTAGTAAGGTGCTAGATTAAGTCTTTTCACTGGAATACCCTTTTAGCTGAGTGCATCACTCCTCGATGATGTGGCAGAAATCCTCAAATTTTACAAGGAACAAAACAAAAAAATGTGAGGGACATATATTGCAACCTTTTTATTAGGGAATTCCAGACAAAGCCAAAAATATTGGGAACACAAAGGACCAAAATGAAGGATTTTTTCTTTATTACTCTAATTCACTCAAAAAGTTAAAATAACAACAGGTTTTCCATCACTATGCATTTTCTGAATGAAAATATATGAAACTAATGCCTGGTCTTATTGGCTGAGTATAATCTTCACTGATGTAGAAGTTTTGCAAGACAGGGCAGAAAACTAAGGGATGTTGTACAAAATCAAAGCAGTTCAGTGGTATCAGAAACAATTTGAGAGCAATAGTAATGAAAAAAAGAAATACTTTGCTTAATGCAGGACTTCCTGCACCTGCAAAAGTATTTGTTGCCAAGCATTCAAGTGTATATTCAGTACAAATCCAGAAAAACTGCACACAAAGCTGGAGACCAAGCTGTCACCAAATACAAATCTTTATTTTCCAACAGTTAGCGCTTTCGTCAGTTAGGAATCACCAGACTTCATCAGACAACCTCCAAACAAGTTGAATGCTCTTTTATATAATATGCAATTAATTAATAAATAATCTGGTTAATTAATAAGAAAATTGAATAAACACTTTAAACTTTTTTAAAAAATACACAGCACAGCAAGCAACGAAGCACAGCCCTCTACAAATACACAAAAAACTAACATATTGTGCTCATATATTTCTACACCTATATATACTTAAAACAATACTCTAAACATAATATAGAATAAAAAATTATTATGTATGTGTATTATATGATAAAATATTCATTTTTTGCAAAAAAATAAAAAATGTATTACAATAATATATTAAAATACACTAGTACTATGTTTGGGAGAACATAGATTCCCTTATGAATACCTGTAAATATGAAATTGATTCATCTATCAAAAACTTTCATATCTGATAACTATCTCATGGTCTATACATCTCCTTTATTTAAACTCAGCAACTCTATTTAAATCAATCAGGTTTTACTTCATACCAGAAAATATGGAAAGACAGATTACTTCTTCCCATCTTTTGCCAGCTCCATAGTATTTCATATCCTAAAGTAGTGTATCAACTGCCTTATGCTCACAACTACAAAATCCTACTAAATTCAAATAACTCTGTTTGTGAGACTGAAGAGATATGAAGGCCTCTTTCACAAAAAAAAACACAGACTTTGAGCATTAGACTAACACACCACATGCTGTGTGCCTAACCCTGATGCATAATGTAATATCATATACGGACAATGTAAAGAAATCCTTATCTAAGCCTCCTAGACCAGTAAAGATGAACTCTTGGCAAAAATTAAAATCAAATATCACAAAACATATTTCATCTTTAATAACGAATCACCATGAGACAAATGGTATGAATTCCAGTACACCTGACCACTCCACAAACCAAAGTGTTTTAGTTACTGGTGACTCCACAGTGTGATTCACTGTTTCCCCACAAACTTGGCTGGACAAAGAAAGGCTGATAGTGACAGTCTTTTATGAGGCAGGATCTCAGATGTCTAAAGGGCCCTTAGGACCCTTTTACTACAGAAATATAACTATAACATGGTAGTTGTGCATGAAGGGGCAAGCTACTTTGGGGAAAAAAAATGGAAAAACTGCAGAGAGAGACACCTGAGCCCTCTGTTCATCTTACAAATGGAGGCAACACCATGTTATTGAGTGGACTCCTCCCTTTTCCATGAAGGATATATAGGTACAAAATAAATGTGATTAGCTTCAACAATTACCCCAAATAGTGGTGTCATTCCAGTGGGATCCATTATGTGTCAGCATGGGATGAGATTCTTGCTTTGCAAAGGATGGTCTGCACGTGTTGCTCAATAGCTTCCATATACTGGCTAAAGCCTTTGCTAGCACCATAGCAGCTTTTTATAGGAAAGGTTCAGTTAATGAACATTCAAGCTAAGCAAACATATCAGTATCAAAACATGCTAGGAATCTATACAACAAGCTGTCTGGCCTGGAGGCATTGCTGTATTTGTAAGGCATCTATATATGCGAGTGCAATGAATGAAACTTGGTTTAAATAACTAGAAAGCAATCCCTGCCTACCTGTGTTCAGGGTCTATATTAGAACACCAAAGTTTCAAAACTTTGAATGTTCAAATATTGAACCCTATTCAATGAAAGTTGAAAAAAATTGAACATACAGAACAGCGAATTTTTTCCTAGGGAAAAAAATTGCTGTTCCTAAACACATGCACACAACACAAGCACACCAAACAAACAGCAATCCACACAAATACACCTAAAATCTTACACCTAACCCTACACTAAACTATACATACACCACTAACTATCCACTTACCTTAACCCGAACCCTACCCCTAAGGTCCGTCACTATCACACACTCACCTAACCCGCGCCCTAACCCTAATTCACCTACCCCGCCCTAACCCTTATGTCCACACAATCGCACACTTACCTGACCCGCACCCTAACCCTAACTCACCTAACCCACCCTAACCCACATGTCCACACAATCGCACACATACCTAACCCGCGCTCTAAACATAACTCACCTAACCTACCCTAACCCTCACGTCCACACAATTGCACACATACCTAACCTGCACCCTAACCCTAACTAACCTAACCTGTGCTCAATCGCACACTTACCTGAACCCGACCCGTAACTTTCCACCGCAGCACTAAAAATACCGAAGCAACAGAAACAGACAACCAAATTCTTTCCCTAGGAAAAAAAATGGTTTTCTGTAGCTTCAATATTTTCAGCGTTCACTTAATATGGGTCGATATTAGAACATTCAAAGTTTTGAAACTTCGATGCTCTAATATAGACCCTGCGTTCAGTGTCTACCATGCCTTCAGACCCAGCTGCCAGCAGTATATATTTTCTGCATTCTTGGAGCTGAATCATTAAATCTGCCTGTGGTGGTACCACAGACAGACTATGACATACTTGAAGAAGATATACTATATGGTGAACATGTGGAATGCTCTGAGGGGACTTGGATGAAAATCCAGTAATAACTGTACAGCAAGAAGAGGAAAAGAAAACAGAGCAAAGAGGATGTGCTCAATCAAGAATAGAACAATTTAAGGGATGATCTGCTTAATGTAGTAAAAGTGGACAACTGTATTAAGATATATGAGATAAAGACTACAGGAAGTGAATAAGACCCAAAGTGTTAAGAGACTGAAAAAAAAAACAGATTAACATAGCAACTAGAACAATGAGGATAGCTTCATGAGATGTAACAGATACAAAAATAATGCACTACTGTACTGCTAGACTTATAAAATGATGTTACTTCAAAATGCAGAGCAACAAAATAAAAAAGGGAACCAGCAGAATACCACATTATAAACATCAATTACTGAGTAAAGAACAAAGTGCATCTACTAGCAGAATACAGGAAAAAGAATAGATCATCAAAAACTCACAGAATAAAAGCATTAAAAGACATTAACACAAGCAGAATTACTTAGAAGGTATGCAGAAAACTAAAAAGGAAAAGTACAAAACAAGCACTTCATTGATGACCCAAAACATTTTTATAGAGAACTTGGAAAGAAAATAAAACAATTTGTAACACCACCTAAAAATAAGAATTCAATAGACTTTGAAAAGTATTTATGAAGACCTAGTTGACTATAGCAGTAAGATGTGTTAATATACAGGATATGAAATGGAAAAAAGTAACATCTAGAGAAATTATGACTAAATTAAGGAAGTTTCCTAACTGGAAAACTCCCAGTCCAGACGCAGTATTTATTTTTTGATAAAGACATTAACGAATTTGCACAATGCCTCAATGCTGAGTAAAACATTACTTTTATGTATTTACCAAATAGACGTTAACATGGTCAACAACATGAAAAATATTCCTCTCGTAACAGTGAACCTGCAAACCATCCCAAGAACTACTGACCAATTAACTTGCCTTTTGACAACATGTAATTTATATACTGGAATTGATGCAGACAGTTTATAATCACATAGAAAAAGGAATTTAGTCATGGCAATAAAACAGACAAGTAACAGAAGAAAATCATACAGAGAAAAGTACCATCCATAAGTAAAAAAGCTTTAATCAAATACTCTGAAATGGGCCAGAACCTAAGTATGGAGTGAATAGGTTATAAAAAAAAACAAAAACATTTGGCATTGTTTCACATACATGGATTCTGGCATGCTTATAGATATATAATATACATGCTAGAGTGATAAATTATTATATAGAGATCATCATGAATTAATGGCAATTCACATTACAACCAAGTCACGATAAAGGGCAAATTATTATCCCTATAATAAAATTCTATAGAAGGATATTCAAGGAGAAACATTGTCACCACTGGTGTTTTGCTTTGTTCATACCCCATTAAGCTGCTTGCTTAACATATTAGGCTCTGGTTATAGCACTTATAGAAATTAGCCTTACCAAATGACACATCTTCTACTTTTTATGGATGATTTATAACTATGGTGAAGGCTTAATGACAGCTGACCTTGATAAACTTTGATAGAAGGAAGTTTCTGTGTTCACTAGTGAGAGTGGGGAGCTTTGACCAGCCTATCTGTCCCTGGAGGAGTGGTCTCAGCCCAGCATCTAGTAGTTTATTGGCCATTCTGAGCTAATTTCTCTTTCATCTCCCTGCTATAAAACCCGCATTTGCATGATTTTGCGCTTGTATACAGCTCAGCAAGCTCCTCATGGTATCCAGCAGAGTTCTACAGCAGCAGAGTGGCAAAAGAGAGACTTTGGATTGATTAAGTATAATTTTTCTGCATTTTCTTGCTGTTGTTTGCTAATTTCACCTAAAAAGTGGTTTTATAGTGCTTTTGTGGTTTAAAAAAGATTATTTGTGCTGCAAATCATACTTATTTTTCTGCTTGCACTTGTTAAATTTCTTTTTAGTCGTTTTTGTGTTCAAATCATCTGTTTAACTGTTGTAGGCTACACACTCAAGTGTGCTAGCCTTTTATGTGCATTTAAAGTGTTTTAGTGTAAAGTTACTATATTTTTTGTGAAAAAACAAAAAAATAAATAAAATAAAATATTCTTGTTTCCCGTCTTTCTAAGCTAGTCTAGTAAAGTTTTCAGATTCTGCTGAATTCAAGGCTGTGGTACAAGTTCCTGTGTTGCCCATACCTTACTTGGATAGAAGGAAGTTTCTCTGTTCTCCAGTGAGAGTGGGGAGCTTTGAGCAGCCTATCTGTCCCTGGAAGAGTGGTCTCAGCCCAGCAACTAGTAGTTTATTGGCCATTTTGGGCTAATTTCTATCTCTTAAATCTCCCTGCTATAAAACCCGCATTTGCGCAGTTTTGTGCTTGTATATAGCTCAGCAAGCTCCTTGTGATGTCCTGCATAGTTCTACAGCAGCAGAGTGACAAAAGAGAGACTTTGGATTGACTAAGTATAATTTTTCTGCATTTTCTTGCTGTTGTTTGCTAATTTCACCTAAAACGTGATTTTCTAGCATTTCTGTGTTTTAAAAAAGCTTATTTGTGCTGCAAATTGTACTTATTTTTCTGCTTGCACTTGTTAAAGTTGTTTTTAGTTGTTTTTGTGTTCAAATCATCTGTTTAATTGTTGTAGGCTACACACTCAAGTGCGCTAGCCTTTTGTGTGCATTTAAAGTGTTTTAGTGTAAAGTTACTATATTTTTTGTGAAAAAAAAAAAAAAAATTCTTGTTTCCCCGCCTTTCTAAGCTAGTCTAGTCCAGTTTTCAGGTTCTGCTGAATTCAGGGCTGTGGTACAAGTTCCTGTGTTGTCCATACCTTACTTGGATAGAAGGAAGTTTCTCTGTTCACCAGTGAGAGTGGGGAGCTTTGAACAGCTTATCTGTCCCTGGAGGAGTGGTCTCAGCCCAGCAACTAGTAGTTTATTGGCCATTCTGGGCTAATTTATATGTCTTTCATCTCACTGCTATAAAACCTGCATTTGTGCGGTTTTGCACTTGTATACAGCTTGGCCAGCTCCTTGTGGTGTCATGCAGAGTTCTACAGCAGCAGAGTGACAAAAGAGAGACTTTGGATTGATTATCATTTTTCTGCATTTTCTTGCTGTTGTTTGCTAATTTCACCTAAAACGTGATTTTCTAGCATTTTTGTATTTTAAAAAAGCTTAATTATGCTGCAAATTGTACTTATTTTTCTGCTTGCACTTGTTAAAGTCGTTTTTAGTCGTTTTTGTGTTTAAATCATCTGTTTAACTTTTGTAGGCTACACACTCAAGTGTGCTAGCCTTTTCTGTGCATTTAAAGTGTTTTAGTGTAAAGTTACTATATTTTTTGTGAAAAAAACAAAAAAACAAAACAAAAACAATTCTTGTTTCCCACCTTTCTAAGCTAGTCTAGTCCAGTTTTCAGGTTCTGCTGAATTCAGGGCTGTGGTACAAGTTCCTGTGTTGCCCATAACTTACTTGGATAGAAGGAAGTTTCTCTGTTCACCAGTGAGAGTGGGGAGCTTTGAGCATCCTATCTGTCCCTGTAGGAGTGGTCTCAGCCCAGCAACTAGTAGTTTATTGGCCATTTTGGGCTAATTTCTATCTCTTAAATCTCCCTCCTATAAAACCAGCATTTGCACAGTTTTGTGTTTGTATACAGCTCAGCAAGCTCCTTGTGGTGTCCTGCAAAGTTCTACAGCAGCAGAGTGACAAAAGAGAGACTTTGGATTGATTATCATTTTTCTGCATTTTCTTGCTGTTGTTTGCTAATTTCGCCTAAAACGTGATTTTCTAGCATTTTTGTATTTTAAAAAAGCTTATTTATGCTGCAAATTGTACTTATTTTTCTGCTTGCACTTGTTAAAGTCATTTATTAGTCGTTTTTGTGTTCAAATCATCTGTTTAACTTTTGTAGGCTACACACTCAAGTGCGCTAGCCTTTTCTGTGCATTTAAAGTGTTTTAGTGTAAAGTTACTATATTTTTTGTGAAAAAAACAAAAAAAAAAAAACAAAAACAATTCTTGTTTCCTGCCTTTCTAAGCTAGTCTAGTCCAGTTTTCAGATTCTGCTGAATTCAGAGCTGTGGTACAGGTTCCTGTGTTGCCCATACCTTACTTGGATAGAAGGAAGTTTCTCTGTTCACCAGTGAAAGTGGGGAGCTTTGAGCAGCCTATCTATCCATGGAGGAGTGGTCTCAGCCCAACAACTGGTAGTTTATTGGCCATTTTGGGCTAATTTCTATCTCTTTCATCTCCCTGTTCTAAAAACCAGCATTTGCACAGTTTTGCGCTTGTATACAGCTCAGCAAGCTCCTCATGGTGTCCTGCAGAGTTCTACAGCAGTAGAGTGACAAAAGAGAGACTTTGGATTGATTAAGTATAATTTTTCTGCATTTTCTTGCTGTTGTTTTATAATTTCACCTAAAACACAATTTTCTAGCATTTTTATGTTTTAAGAAAGCTTATTTGTGCTGCAAATTGTACTTATTTTTCTGCTTGCACTTGTTAAAGGCTCCACAAAGTCTACTCTTCAATTTTCCCCTCGGAACTAGTCACACTTTCAACTTAAGCACTCAAACCATTCCTTTTACAGTCCAGCACTTGCTCAAATCTCTTAGTAAGCACTTATAAATGCTAGCACTACATCCCCTATACTATACAGAAGTACAAGGCTCTCTATTCGTCCCTACCAGGCAATCAGTAAAACAGTTCACTTTATCTGTTCAGGCATGTCCAAAGGGAAGTTTCAGGTGTTCTCTCCAGTCCAGTTGGTGAATCTGGGCATCTTGAGGCAATGTTACAATTGCCTCATGTACACAGACAACCCTCTCCTCCTTCCAACAAACACAAATGTATGCCAGAGATGCAACTATACAGCCAAACTGGAGGCCAAGCTCTCTCAACCCAAGACTGGAACAGTCAGTCATGAGAAGAAGGGAAACACTTGCACCACATTACCAGCCTCACATAGACCAGTCATATCTGCACCAACAAATAACACACACAAATGCACAAAAATATACTCGGAGGCTCTAAATAAAAATCTGCCAAAGCAGCAGAGACCTCCAAAGCAGACATCCAAGCAACCTCCACCCCCCAACAATAACCACGTATCAATACTTCACAAAGTCAGTGTGCCACACAATCACAGCCCTTAAGGCTAAATAACACACCCAATACACTAGTAAAAGGTGACTCTATTGTCAGGCACACTGACGTCCCACTCACTAGACTGAACAAGGAGACGGTTACTGTAAGTTGCCTGTCGGGTGCCAGGATCCACCACATAACACAAGTACTCAGGTCACTCCAGAACAGGTACAAATATGACTTTGTCATTGTCCATGTTGGTGTGAATGACCTGAGAGATACCTCCCTGGACTACATGAAAAGAGACATAGAGGAGCTCTCTGATCATGTAGACCAGGCCAGTAGACCCTGACCCTGAGTAGCATCTTGCCCTCACCAAGAATGACACCACAGTATAAAGATAAAATGATAAATTTTAACAATTGGCTAAGCTTTTGGTGTCATTCAAAGGGGATCCAGTGTCTGTCAGCCTGGGATGACATGCTCGACAAACCATATTGCTTCACCAGAGATGGCTTGCACCTGTCACCCTTAGGCTTTCGAATAGTGGCCAAGGCTCTTGCCACCCCCATAGTGCCTTTTTTATGCAAGGCTCAAAAGACAAACCCATCTCCGTAAACAACACAAGAAACCAAAAACTGAGGGAACTGCTACTCAATGCCATAAGTCTAAACCTCAAAATGCATGCACTCGAGGCACTCCTCAGTATGGAGAGAATCGATATCTGTGCAGTAACAGAAACCTGGTTCAAGGCTCCAGAGTGCACCCCAGCACTACCAGGCTATAACTCATACCATACCTTTCGGCCCCAGAACCTGGACCGAAATACAAAAGATGAGGGTGTATCCATTTTCATCAAGGATACCCACACCTCCAGGTTAGTGGCACAGCATGAGGCCTCGGAGACCATCCATGTGCAACTAACAGTGGGCAAAGCTGCTTTTCATATTGTAGCTTGCTACAGATCACCCACCTTGTCTCAGGACCCCCACTCAGCATTCCTGAGAACACTGGAAAATATGAAGGTCCTACCTAACATCATGACATTGGGTGATTTCAACTACTCAAACATTGACTGGGAAAACTACTCAAGTACTAACTCCTTTCCCCAATGCTTCCTAGAGTTTATAAACTCAAACTCCCTGGAACAAATGGTCACCACTCCCACAAGAGGTGACAACATATTGTACCTGATCATCACCAATATGGGGGACAAATGTTCCACACCAGAGGTAAACCCGTCGCTGGTAAGATCAGACCATAAACTAATCACACTGGACATTCACATCCCGACCCCACCCCCAGTCAAGGAAACCACTGTGAAAAACTTTTCAAAAGCAAACTTCACACTTCTCAGGACCAAGGTGGAAAGTTTCAAAGCCCCTTTGCTAAAGGATAATGCTGCCCAAACCACAGAATCCTTTACAAATGCACTCTATGAGCACCTACAGGAATGCATGGATTGAGCCATCCTAAGTAAAACCAAAACTCACTCCTCCAAAAAGAGGAAACCAGTCTGGTGGACCCCAGCCATAAATAAGCTATACAACAGAAGGAGGAAACTATTACATGATAGAGCAAAATCCCAAAAAGGGAAGGCATCCCTGATCAGTATCAGCAAGAAACTACAATCCCTCATAAAATCATCCAAGGCCAGCTTCGAAAGAAAAATTGCCAAAGACTCTAAAGATAATCACAAAGCCTTCTTTAGCTATGTCAAGAATCTAGGTGGCAACTCTCAGATCTGCTCTGAGCTAGTACAAAATGGCAAAAAATACACTGAACCAACTGACATTGCCAACATCCTGGCTGACAAGTTCAGTGCAAACATTACCCCCCCCCCTCACCCCCAAAAGGGGCCATGTCCATCCCAGAAGAATGTAAAGCCCCAGATATCACAGACACACAGGTGAAAACAGACCTTTCCAAAGCCAAAAACACAGCATCAGTGGGACCGGACAGTATCCCAGGCTGTGTCTTACACAACCTACAAAATGAACTAACCCCTCACCTAAATTCACTGTTCAAACTCAGCCTTACCACAGGCTATGTACCCAAAGAATGGCGTACAGCAACAGTTATCCCATTCCACAAAGGTGGTGACACAACGGATCCTGGGAACTATCACCCTATAAGCCTGACTAGCTTGGTCTGCAAAGCTATGGAGCGCATCATCATGGAACTCATTAACAGAGACATTGGGAACCTCCAGACACTAGACCCTACCCAATTCGGTTTTGTTAAAGGCATATCTTGCCTCCTAAACCTAGTTGACTTCTTTGAAACAGTTACCAAGGCCATAGATGAGGGAAAGGTAGTCCACACAGCCTACCTGGACCTTGCAAAGGCCTTTGACACCATTCCCCACTCTGGCATTATAGATAAGCTTACCAGTTTGAACATTAACCCCTATGTCACAAGATGGGTTGCCAACTGGCTCATCGATAGAACTCCGATGGTCAGAGTTGCGGGTGCTATGTCAAACTCTAAACTGGTTACTTCTCTGAGGTACAGGCAAGCACGGGAGGACTATGGCTGACCAAGTTCGCAGATGATTGCAAACTGGGGGCCATAATCGACTCCCCGGCTGACACAGACATCCTCCAGAAGGGTCTCATGGAGATGAATACCTGGTGTTAGAATCATGGCCTCAAGTTAAATGCCAAAAAGTACACAGTCATCCCCTTTGGGAAAAACAAAGTGCCCACGAACTACCACATAGGTGGTGATCCACTAAGTATGGAAGATGTAATTAGGGATCTGGTGACCCAAGTAGATAGTAACCTCTCCTTTGATAATTACATTGCCAAAGTGGTTAGAAAATCCTTCTATGTAACCCACCTAATCACAAAAGGGTTCACATCAAGATCAAGAGAGGTTATTATGCCGCTCTACTCATCGCTCATCAGGCCCATAATAGAGTACAATGCCCCATTTGGGATGTACCTTACACGACACCTGCAACAGCTGGAAAGAGCTCAGAAGTACCTCACCAAAAGAATTGTGGGCCTCAAACAGATGCCATATGCAGCTCGACTAAACAAACTCCAGCTCTACTCAGTTGCTTACCGCCTACTCAGAGGTGATCTCTGCCTGACGTTCAAGGCCATGTCTAACCCGAATTTAATGGACATGCTCCATCTCAAGAAAACCAAATCTCTTAGAGTCGCACACTCTAGGGATTTAAACCTCAGCACAACAATAAATAGGACATGCTGGAGGGATAGATTCCTGTCCCAGAGACTTCCCTCGCTCTGGAATAGAATCCCAATCTATGTTAGGCAAAGCCCCTCACTGACTCTCTTCAAGAGAAATCTTGATGAGTGGATGGGAAATCATAAATTTACCCCTGGGATCACTTCACTGGCCCTGCTGGACAAAGGCTCAGGTGACTAATCTAAAAGGGAGGTGAAAGCCAACACATTCTGGCTAGGCTTATAAATGCCCTTGGGTAGATAGCCTAGTACCTACCTATGAACCTATGAACCTATGAACCGCAAAGAACAACTGAAATATAAGTACTTTGGATCCCATGGGATCATCTAATACAGTAAAGAAAATATAAACTAGAAAAACAGACATAGTAGTTGAAGAAAAAAATAAAAGTAAAATTATACATTGAAATAGTAGCATCTACAGATCATAATGTCCTGTGTTATGACAGTCATTAGAAACAAGTTATTCAAGAAGAAACTACAGAAACATCCAATGAAGACATTCACATAGATCCTATAGTAATAACATCAACAGAGCTAAAGATAGGCGAATTAAGGCCACCCCCCCAAAAAAAGTAAAGTTAATAACAGCTCAAGATCTTAGACTATACACAGGATTATTTACAAGTCTGTAAGAAAGTGGGTGATGCAAATAATTATAGGTTCTGTAGTACAGAGCTATAAACTATTGCATGGTGGAAGATCTGTATAATGAAAGGCACAATAATGTGGCAAAACTATTACATTGGGGATTGTGCAAATGTTACAGCATGCAGATAGCTGAGAAGCATTGGAAACAATAAACATTACTGAAAAAATAATTACTTCTGATCGCATGGTATCATTCAAGAAAATAAAGAAAATATAAGCAAGAAACGCAGACATTGTAGTGGAAGAAAAAGGAGGAAAGTAAAATTATTTATTAAAGTAGTCACACCTACAGATTATAATATCTTGTGTAATGAGAAAGTGACTGAATTTCATGTTATTTAATCAGAAACTAGAGCAACATACAATAAAGACAATCAGTTAGCACATATAGCAATGGGAGTAACAGAGCTAATAAAAAAAAAGAATTTCCAGGCATACTCAAATATATTACCAGTACGTGCAATTTCATATGAAGACCAGAAGGAGGGAAAGTGGCAGTTTTGGCTACAATACGGTTACTTAGAAGAGAACTCTTGTCAAGCATTAAAGATTAAACTAATACCAATTTGATGAATTTTAATCAATCTCTGATTCAGGAATGGGGTCAATGACTGTTGCAGTATTAGCAAACCTAAACATATATGAAAGTAAAAAAAAGATAGGAACTATGAAACAGTTTTGACTGCAGAGACTGGTTTTAGTTCTGTAAACCTTTTTTTTCTATATCTCAAGATTAACTTTATGCATACATTTCATGTCAAACATTTTGTGATGTTATAATGACAGAACAATCTAAATTAAAAGAATCAATGGGGAATGGGAGCTTCAACAATGACTAGAAAATCAACTTGCAGTTGTTACCTTTATCCATCTTTTTATGTCACTCACACTGATTAATGAGATGGCTACATAGTCTCCATAGTAATGTGCTCACAATATAAAACAATTGGGGCACGTCAACTATAGTAATGAAATTCACAGAAAAGTAAGAATGGGCAAAGTGTTGATCGTACAGTATTGATTATGCAGTGTCAGTGGTGCACCAAATAGTACTCACAAATGTGATGCAGTAGGCTATAGGTTCTACTACCATACCAAGTAGCTCAATAACATACACTGCAGTGTAACTTAATTTGGCTACTACACTGATGAGTGTGATGTCCTTTGGATGAGATATTTAACCAACGCCCCATTTTTTCGAGTTGGTGATACCTCAGGTGGATATAAAGGATCCACAGCACGTTTCAAAAAGAATAGGGGTCCTTTATTATATACAACTATACACAATTTTACATATTTACAAACATTACATTAAATTTACATTCCTCCATTATTTACAGCTTTTGTTGCATATTTGTATAGAGCTCCATTCCTTTTTCTACGACCAGCATTTGATTTTCTATATTCTGTTTGCTATCATCCAGCTTCCATGAAACATAATCTCATTTGGTCTTTCATTCCATATTACCCATACAATACAAAACATTTCTTATCCAAATTTATGACATATTCCATACTACATTTTTCATAAAAATCCATATTCAATCATATCCATAGTTATCTGTTCACAATCCTCTATTTCTCCCAAAATATTGTTCTATTATTTTCACATATTTTTTTTTACTCTTTTACATGTTAAAAAAACTGTTCTACAGTTTCTTATTCACCACAAAATGACATATCCTTTCATTTACTTTTTATAAGATATATTCCCTTTCCCAGGCAATCTATTACTTTGTAGCTTCCATAAAGAATCATGATATTCAATATTCTTCATACACCATTTATTTCTTTGTCTTATAGCTTTTATTTTTTCTTCTGGTAGATGTCCCTATGTAGCAGTAGTTTTGTATCATTATATTTTTATACCATATTTTTCTATTTTCTCTTAACCCTTCTATTCTAACCTCCAGTTTTTTTTTATTTTTGTCTTGATATATATTTATTTCTTCATTTCTCTAATCTCTCTCAATTTTAATTTTATTGAAGTACATTCTCTTTCATATTTCTTCTTAAATAATCTTACTACCAAATTGTCTTCTTTTCCATTTATCCATTTTAACACTCTATATAGATTCAACAATGACCCATATAAAATTGGGTCAAAAAAATCCAACCCCCATTTTCCTTATCCATGTATAACACTCTTCTTTTAACTAAATTTAACCTAGATCCCCAAATAAATCTAAACATCACTTTAATAAACTGGTGTGTTGGTATCATATATACTCCAGCCAAATAGGTCATTTTCCCAACAATATGGAATTAATCAGATTGCATTTTTAAAGACAATCTATACTTACTCCACATGGCACTAAGTCTTTTTAAATCATGTAAAATTATCATCCGTTTTTCCATAGTGATGCTTAGTGCACCAAATTTTATTCATAATACTGATCTTTTTTGTTCCAAATTGAATTCCTTTAACTGTTTCTCTGATCCAAATCCCTTACCTTTTTCTCTATTTAGTGACATCTCCATTCCTTGTAAACTATTATTGCACACAAACTTTGCCCATTTTTTTCTGTCTTTGGTTATAAGAATAATATAATTTTCATAATATATGATGATAGGATATACAATACCAGTATTCTATATATACTGTACTTTTCTTATTTTTTCATTTGTCTTTTTGTCTATCATATTTATTACTATTACAAATAAAATGTTACTCATTGGTCATCCTTGTTTTAAACCCTTATTCATCTCTATGTCTTCACTTAACCAACAGTTTATCAAAATTTGTATTTTTCTATTCCTGCATACTGATCTAATTACTTTATGAATTTGTTTATTAAAATATCTTTCCATTATTTTCCATTACATCATGAGTTATATCAAATGCTTTACTTATATATCCCATCAATAACATTGTTTCCTTATTTTCTTTTTTATCATCAACTACCATTTCCCTAACAATCAATAGTTTCTGACATTCTTTTCCTTTGACTCCATAAGTATTCTCTTCTAATACTGTGTCTATTTTTTCTATGATCTAATTTGTATTATCTTCATAAATATCTTATAATTAAGCAATAACCGATGATGTGGTGTGGTATATTGAAGATTTACCCATGATCGGCGTGGTTTAATCATGATGGTGAAGCATGAGTGATTAAATAAAGCCAACTGTGGGTAAATTTCAATATACCACAACCACAGAGTCAGTTATTGTTATTATACAATGACATTATTTAAGAAAAAAATACTTACTTTTCTTAAATAATGTCTTTGTATAATGGCACATTACTGTTCTTCTGCCAGTGGTGGTATATTGCTTCCTTGTGTTGATGTACTGCACATGTGTATGGGACTTGCATTCCTATAAATACCCAGTACATCAATGCTTTGAAACATAAGCAGTGGAGAGAAGAAAGTCTCAGCTGCTTCGTTTCTTTCTTTCTTTTTTTATTTATTAAAAAAAAAAAGGTTTTGGACACTTTATACCAACGGAAAAAAGTCCGGGTGACCGGACCTTTTTCTGGTGGTATATTGTGGGATTTACAATGGGCATATTGGCCAATCAGTGTGCACATTTTGGAATATTAATGGGGGGGGGTGTCATTGTATAATCCGCATTATTTAACACAACTGGTCCATAATTATTCATGTCACATTTCTCTCCTTTCTTTCAAATCTCATAATTCCACTACAAATTTGAGTATAACAAACACCATTATTTAACCATTAAGTACATAAACTAAGATTTATTTTTGCCTTTGCTCCATATTCTTATATATATATATATATATATATATATATATATATATATATATATATATATATATATAAACCTGCCTGTCTTATTCCATATTGCCATTATATATAATTCCATTTTATGTTTCTTTCTAAACACCATCCACCATTCTGTCCAATTATTATAAAATTCTCTCATAGTCATATGATCTTTCCATAATTCCAATATCTTTTTGTTTTCTCATTCCACACTTTCACATTTATTTCTATTAATCCCTTTTTCAATGTTTATGTGTTCTTTATTTTCTTCTATTTCTATCCATATTGCCATATGATCCAAAAACCCTGTTTCCACTGCTTCTTTGATGACTATTTCTATCCCTTTATAAACTAGAAAATAATCAATCTCTGTGTTAACATTCCCTCGCCAATATGAACGTGTGCTTGCATTCCTAATTCTATTTTTCCACACTTCATGATTCCTTCATTTTTTTCTAGCGTATCTTTTTTTAAATTTTATTCCTTAAGTGACAATTAAAATATCCTGTTACTTTAATATCCATATTTACAGTTACATAATCCAATGTGTCCTGAAACAACCCTTCTCTCTGCTTATATATTACATGTGCTGTAAGTCTATAAATACTATTTTCCCATCTTAAATCTACCACCAATAATTGTCCTAATCAAACTAAAGTAAAATCCAATAATATAATTTCTGTGCTATATGGTACTGCTATCCCTGAATGGGTTTGTCCTCCCAAATTCTAAATTATACCTCTTATCCATAAATGCTCTGTTTATAATGTTTCTTCCTTTGTTAAATCTCTAACATCTTCTAATACTATAATGTCTACTTCATATTTATTATACTACTCTAATACTCTGGTTCTTCTTACTAGCTTAGTTACTAAGCTTTTATACTATTCACATTGGCAGGTAAAATTCTAAGACTTTGTTTCTCTCCATCTTAGACTTCATGAAGTTATGTATTTTTATCCAGTTTCTTCCTTTTTCACGTTCAAGTCTAATCCTTGTAATTTTGGTATTCATTTACTATTTTTCTAATAGAAATTTTCCTTTTAACTACCCTCCATTCTATATCATTCTTATCACTAACCTCTGACCCAACTTCTATTTCACTTATTTCAGTATTTATTTCTATGTCCTCTTTATTATGTTTTCTTCATCTATTTTTTTTCCATATTTACTACTTCTAACATTTCTTCTCTTTGTTCATTTTCTTCTCTTTTTCTTTTTCCTTACTTTTATTTCCAGTTTGCAATCCAGCCATAAATGTTGAATTTTATTACAGTTATAACATTTCAATTCAGTTTTTTTGCACCAAGTCCCATTCCCCCACAAATATAATATTTTATTTTGTCACAGTTACTTATCAAATGTCCTTCTCTTCCACCAAAAAAAAAAAAAAAAAATTGTTTGGGTTATCTCCAGTATTTCACAACACCCCATTCCCGTCCACATTTGTCATCCTTGGTATATGTCTAACTTTTTCTATTTCTATTTTTAAGATAGTATTACGATCCCAGCTATCAGTCTATAAACCCCTTTTGTCATAAATGTTTGCAATGCCCAATACTTCTTTACATAAAGTTTTCAAATGTCCTTTCAAAATCTCTCTTTCTACCTTTATTCAAAATTGTACATGAATCTTCTTTTTTATTTCCCTGTTAAAGGGTTGCAGTCTTTCTTTTTTCATATTCTCCAAGAAAATGTTCCTTTGAAAAAACAGTCCCAAATATAATGTCACAAAATCTCTCTATTTTAATAAGAATAAATGTTCTTACCTCGTGCTTTTCCATCCAAAGGAACTATGAAATTGCCCCACACTTCATACCTGTCCATTTATTTGTCTTCTTAGTTTGAATCTTTAACACAGACTTCCATTTTCATTTTCTTCTGCCTTCTTTTCTGCTACTCCACTTTTGCCTTCTTTTACTTCATTTCCATATGTTTTCTTTTCCATCTCACCACTGTTCTTCAGTATTGTCTCTGCATTCTCCTTTTGTACTTTCTCCATAATGTCTCCTCAGTAAACATCTCATTTTCTATCTACTTTGCACCACGATTTCTTTAAATAGATCATCCCACAACCCTCCTGACTGGGGAGTTGTAATTATGCATCCATCATTTGCTGACTCATCTCCATCAAACAGGTTTCTTTGAACCATTTCTGCAAAATCCTGTACACACTCTCCAGCTTCGATGTTTGCTTTCTTTATTTCTTTCACTACTTCATCATCTTCTTTCTCCATCTGCTTCATTGTTTCTCCAGTCTGCCTCTGCACCTGGAATTGGAAGCAGGAAGTGCTCCTGTGAAATGGATCCCACTCAAAAGAATGACATGGAGGGGAAGTTCCCTGATACCCTGGACAAATTTCTCCTAGTAGCATAAATACCACCTGGGGTCTCCCCTGAAAAAAGGCTACTAGCCTAGTGGGACTAACCTGGTCAACAGAAGATTAAATAAATAAATAAATAAAAAGCATGCCAGGGTAATGCATATTGCTCTTTGCAATGCACAGTTTCCACATAAAGTGAAGCAGACATACACAAGCATCAAAGAGGGCAGCCTAGAGTGTGTCAAGTGACCACATGCGCACAGTCCAACACTGTAGCCACTTCTTGAAGTTACAGATGTTTTTGCACATATTAAGGAATTCTCTTCATGCTGAAGCATCAAGCACAGACAGTATACATTGGGACAGATGATGAAACCCTGGAATAACAACTGGCAATGTGCTAAAGAGTGCCTTGCTATAGGTTAGGTGAATCTTTTACATACCGTGAGTGGTAAATGAGCGATATTTTTTTAGTTGCTATTGAACAGCAGTGGGAAGAATACAGTTAGCGCAATGCACTGTCTTAATACAATGTATGCATATGGTACTGTCTTGAGCCATTGTGACACAAGCCAGTTACATGCATTTATAATGAGCTACCTCTGTTAATAGCCATGATTACTAAACTAATCCAGCATGACACCTGCTGCACAGTCTGCAGTCATATGTCTAAGACACAGGTATGATGGGCAACCTGTGCCACACCACCCCCATACCATTTCTATCACCTTTTCAACATGCACACACACAATCCATTTATGTTTTCAGTTCTATGAAATCCATAAGAGCTGATGGTGAGAGATGCCACACTAGATATCTTAGTGTCTGATTCATTCAAAAGCAGCATCATGAAGAATGCATAGGAATGTATACACGATGACTGTTGCTAGGGTCTTAAGGCTTTCAAATTCCAGAACTCATATTATATGAAGGGGTTACAAAACTGAAAAAAATAGTAGTTTTGTACATTTTTATCACTTAGAGTGTTGCTCTTTTCTTAATACATGCTAGAAGCTATGGAAGTGATAAATAGCACATAACTACATTAACAAGTAATGCACTGCTTGTATTAAACACCCATAGTGGCATATAGATACATACTCACATTACACATACTTCATTTAGCAATATGGTTAAGGAATATAGCTTCTATATGCTAAAAATAGTTGTTAGTCGTGCCCAGGGCTGTGGATTGTCATTGATAGTTGCACATCCTCCTGTTAGATACTACAAGTCTCTGCTCATCATAGTTTGTGCAATGTCATGTGTGCATGTGTGCAGTATGTAATAGATTAAGAATGCAGTGCAAGTTTTGATATGGGTATACTGTGAGGCTTCACAAAAGTTGTCCAAACACCATATCATCTTATATTTTCTAATGTGCTGGCCTACAAAAGTACATGGCTTTACATTTCCATTTGCATGAATGTTAAATGCTAATTTGCAGGAGAGTTTCCAGAATTGTTAGCCACTTGACCATAGGTCAATAGGTTCATAGTTGTGCACTAGGCTCATGGCCACTGGGGTCTTCTTAAGCATAGCCATGTACCTCAAATATCTGACAAGTTCTGGTACCTTTAATAAGTGTAAGCAGGGGCTTGGAAGATGAAACACTTACAAGCAGCGGTCATGGAGATGAAACATTTACAGGCTGCTTGTGTCCATTAGAGACATAGCTGCCAAACCAGGGATAAATCTCCTTTTCCACATCCAATTGTCCAAGTTACACAAACTGGGTTAAGGAAGACCTCTGCTTCATATGGATGCAGAGCCTGTTCCAGAAAAGGGGTAGTTTTTTGAATACATTCTTATGTATGGCATATTAGAACAACAACACTCATCCCTCTACCTACTTAATGGAATAAACTACCTGAAACTTCAACAAGGCATCTGTATTCTTCCCAAGGGGAGGGTATCAGAGAAAGAGTCTCCTTAATCTTCTAGTTAATCCTTTGTACTCTATTTCCTTGCAAAGTCAGAGGATCTACAAGTACCTATACTAGAGACCTACTGTACATTTGCACCACAAAATAAACAAGACTCACTGAAGGGATAGGTTACTAACTCACCACCAGCCTGTGGAATAAGTTCCCAGTACAAGTCCAGCAAATTACTTCTTTGGCTTTTAGGCTAGTCATGATGGCTGGATGGGGAGATGTAATTTGACAATACAGATTTCATGTACAGCCCTGCTTGATTTGATAGCTGAGTGTTATTAAGTGATTGTAAAGGGCAACAAGAACATTTAGGTGTGTTTATTTAAATGTGTATATGGCTAAACCTCTTATGGTCTCTCTGATCACCTGCATTGTATTGTTCCTATGTCCTTAAGCCATAATTACAGCAATTCTCTTAGTCTGATTTCAATGTGATTTTATGAACCTGATAATGTATTAGGACTTCAAAACATGTCACTAGATATGGCCTAATAATGAATAGAAACTCCAGAGGTAATCACTACTGGCCTTTGAGGCCTGCATGTAGCTATTATAGTCACTTACTGTACAAGGTTTTTTATGTATCAGTATTGAAAGAATAATAGTAACTGTTGCTAGCATGATTATTAGTTTGAATAAAAAGCTGCAAGAATAATATGAAATATAAAGGGTTAATTTAGAAATAGTATAAAATGCTGAAAAATAGGAAGTAGTAAGTGTGCTGGCATAGCTTAATTAGATTTTAGCATCCATGTAAAAGAGAATGTTATTGAGAAAGAAAGCCTGTAAAAATAACTGTACAGATGGCAGCTGGAAGGACATCAATGAAGTAAAGAGATGTAACATCAAGTTTCAGATAATGCAAGACCGAGTTTCCATGGATCAGCAAATTACACAGAACCAAGGACAGGGGAACAAAGGAAAACTGTTATACAAAAAAAGAACTGTTATACATCAGACTTTGAGAAAAATATCAGATCTTTTGGTATAAATATGAGTGCATATAAACAAGCTTTGGGAATTTGTCATCGAGAGCTGACAGCATCCGCGTTGCATGCTTGTAGATCCGAAAGGAAAATCTAATAGTAAATAATGCGTATTAACTGAAGCAGTGTCTCGCTGTATTTATTGTAGTTAGTACAATAAGACTAGTTGATCACAATAAGTAGTTAAATATACTTTGGTATACTTGCATGTTAATGCAAGTAACATCAAGAAATGAACAGAGAAGGCAGTATATCATTTTTCAAGTATGTACCATCCATACGCAGCATATACCTTAAGGTCTTGGTACATGTTAGAGTTAATTAAGGCTTCAGTCATAAGATACTAATTAGACAATAAGCAAATTATTATGTTGTGCAGTTCTTTAAAGATGTGTTTACAGTCATTGTTGTGAGATGTGTTCTGCCCCATATCTGAAAGCATCACTTAGCTCCTATTTAAATACAGCACTACTGAGGATATCCTATAGTGAAAACAATTCTGAAACATAAGAACAGCATTCTTCTGAAAATGCTCATAAGTAAAGAGCAATTACTTAAACTTTGTTACCCAACAGATATATATGAATGAATAACTGCAAAGCTCAATCATCTTGCAGAAGTTTGAGAAGTAATTATGCTTTCTTTCATATATGAGGTACAGGAAGACAAGGAGTCATGTTTGTTTCTTGTAAAAAGCACTGATGACCTTGCAGGGCATGGTGTCCTAAGATAATGTTTGAAACTGTAGGGAGGTATGAGTATAAGATGGTTAACTGTCCAGATGAAGCACTATTTAACCTCTTCCCACAGATACACTTATATCCTTGTACATAACTATTTATGTTGTAGTAGGCAATCAGCCTTTGCTATTTCTTCCTTAGTGGTCATACAATATTTGTCCATGTTTTCCAATAGACAGTCAACTGGACTGACTTTCACCAGAACTAAATGACTCAGATTCACAAGTCCATTTTCTAGTGTGAGACAGCTTCATTTTGGATCAGTTTCTAAGCATTGTCCTGGAACTTTTCTATAGCTGACCAGGACCTTTTGACTCATTCCAAGAGTCAGACATCTCAAGATAACAGAAGAGGAATAGAATCTTTCCTAATAAAGACATGTTGCCTCCGTATAGAATAATGGTAATTAGACATATGCCCACCTTCAGTAATGAGAGCTGTAAAAAAAGGTTTTGTGCTACTTAGTCACAATTCCACTTTTCTGGTCACAATTCCACTTTTCTGATATATACTGTAAAAGACTGGTCATTTCCACTGCCTTTGTGTCCAGCCTAGTCCAGGGAGCTTTCATAGCTCAAAGACAAGCTTGAATATTGAAATAAAATATCATATAAAAAAGAGAAGATATTACACATGTAAAACACATTAAGACTATACAGAAAAAAACATATGTGTATACTGAAACATATCAGTTTGTGCCTTATACTGCTGGTAAACATGATCCAAGGTGTGTAAACATAATTGTTTAATAAACTGGTGCAGACTATTTTCTGTACACAGCATTGACAGACTCTTGTCTTTCCCATCCTGCATTTGTGGAACAGAGTGATAAAGCTATGGCTACAGCCCAGGCGATCCAAGTTGCATGCTTGACAGCACAGATAGGAAGAGTGGGCATGCCTATCGGGGGTGGGGGGATCACACTTTGGCAATTTAAAATGGCTTAATTTTCATGATTGAGATTGGGGAACCCACTTAGTGCTACTTGAGAATGGTCAGGGCCCTACTGACATCAGACACTTGTGGAAGTGAGGAGTGGTTCTGTACTGATGTCCATTGCATGTACAACTCTTGGCGTGTTGGTGAGCATGCGGTGGAGTGTAGGTTAAAGTACCCCTTTAATAACAGCATGATGCTGCCCCAAGACACACTGACCTCCTCATTGGCCCTGATCACTGACTGGAAGGAGGCTCTGTGAGGAAGAAGTGATTGTTATACCAAACAATCTAGGAGCAGTGGATGGTCAGCTGCAAGGAAGCTAAAAAAAGTGCTCAAAAATGTTGCATCTCCAGCAGCCTGCAAACAATGGAAATCATGTAGGTTTCTGAAGAAAACAAGCAGAATATACATTTTTAATTGAATTTTTTTTATTGCCAAATAGAATATAACTTGTAACACAATAATAATGAACAAAATCCTTACCATACCTCTCAATCTCTTAGAGCAAGAAATCTGGACAAAGCCATAAATAATGGGGGGACAAATGCCCAAAAATAGGGACACTTTTATATATTGTTCTTACAAACTTGGAAAGTTGATAGGATAACAGGTTTTGCATTATCATGGATTTTCTGAAGGGTATGAAGTCTGAAACTCAAATGTATGTCATTATTTTCTGACTTAAACCATGAGTGATTTGCCAGTGACTTGCTAGAAAACCACAATCATATGTGAAATGAACCAAAAGTATGAGGCAAAAATCTGGACATTCTGCAAAAATCTGTACAGCTGAGAGGTATAATCCTAACAAGCCTTAATAACAGCAGTGAATATTCAAATAATATCAGTTTAGAAAAGTGAATGGATGAGTAGGGTTTTATATGATAATATTATACTACCTGTTAAGTATGTACACAGAGTACTGTCACTGATTGACCATCGTTCGTAGGAACTGGTAACCTCCTATGCTGTAATAACATCCTTTCAGCATCTGAGGTGCACAGCAAGTAGTATGACTGCAATAGTTACCAAGACAGGTATTTTACACACAAAGGTTATGTGAATGAGACAAAGGCATATTAGGACAAGCCAAGAAATCTGGTAAGATCTATACCATAGATAAATGGAGAGGGAGAACCCTATCACTTCAAATAATTCCTGAGCAAAATGCCACAGTTAAAGACATTTTTTTGCATGCCTAAAGCTTTTGAATCTTGTCTACTGTTTAAGCCTAGCAGCAAGTGCATCTGCCCAATGTGAGGTAATCTGTCACTGGCAATCGCACTGATATCCAGTACCCCTCCCCGCACACACAACTGTGAAGTCATTGCTAATTTATAAAACTACACTCTGGTGGGTGATATCTGGAAAATCTTCTCCCAAAGAAAAGTTGAATATATGGTCTTTTATCATGTCTAGTTTGCTTTTTTGCCTTCTTATAAACAGAACTTATAATTGCTATGTGCTGAGCTGCAGATCCTTTGTTATTAAATGTATTTATCAGGCAAAGCAGAAAAGCTAAATAAACTTGAAAAAAAAAAACCCATATCACCCACTGGATTGTCAACTAGCTGACAGGGTACAGGAAATCAAAACAGGGAAAATCATCACCACAATGAGACCACTGACCAGTGGAGTCCCTAAGGGTTCTGTGCTGGCTTGTTTAGCACCAACTTTTCTGAAGTAAAGGCCAATACCAAAGGGCTCTGGCCGACTAAGTTTGCAGATGACTGCAAGCTAAGAGCAGTCATTGAATCCACAAATGACTTAGTCATCCTACTGGAAGGTTTGTCCCAAGTAAATAATTGGCGCCAAAATGATGGACTGAAACAAAATACCAAAAAATGCATTATTGTATCCTCTTGGAAGTCATTGTCATCTGCCCTAGGTAACTACTACATTGGTAATTCTCTGTTAAGAGCTGACCCAGTCATTCAGAATTTGGGAACTTATGTGGACAGTGACTAAACTTTTGACCAAAATGTGTTGATCATCATAAAAACATCCTTCTATGTTACACAACTTGTAAACAAAGGGAATATATCTAGATCTACAGATGTCATTGCCTTCCTTTACTCATCCTTCATTAGGCCAATAATTGAGTATAATGCCTCCTTTGGCATCTATCTGTCTAGACACATGAAACACCTGGAACGCCGAAGAGATACCTTATTAAAATAATACAAGGCCTAAACAACATGTCCTAGATGGAAAGACTCAAAGCCCTGTCACTATATAGAGTACCCTACAGACTGCTAAGAGGTGACCAGTGTCAGGCATGCAAGACATTCTTCAACCCAAGACTGATTGATTTACTGCACATTGGCAAGTCAGATGTCATCAAGAATACTTGATCTTGGCATTTAAACCTCTTCTGCAACATCAACAGAATGGTTCATAGGGTTAGGTATATCTTGGAGATGATAATGTTTATCTGAAAAAGACTATCCATCCATATTAAACAAAGTTCATCCCTATCCATAGTTAAGTGCAACATGGATCTATGAAAAAGAAATAGAAACATTACCCAAGTACTGCCCCCTGTACTGCTAATGAACAGAGGCAGCTCTTACGTATATTATTCCATGCACTGATCCCCTCCAAGTATCTGTGCTATGATCTCAGTTATTATCATTAAGGGTAACATATAATTATCAATTACAGTATGGGTAAGGCCAGCCTAAAACCAAATTGGACAGTTTAAATTGTGCATAGAAAGGGAAACTGGGCTAGCTGTAAAATGGCCCACAAGAGCAGCCAGCCTAATATTTACCTATAAACTTATGAACCTATGTAAATCCTGTTCTACAGTCTCCATCAAAAGCTCTTCCTGTTGGAAGCCTTATGACTGGTAAGAGGAGCAAAACAATGCATTCTTGATTGGCATATACTTCCAAAAGTCATTAGCTGGTAGTAAGTACATCTCTTTCAAATAAAGAAATGACCAAACCCTCACGTATCCTCTGCTGTCTGAAGTGAACTACACCATCAATCACTCTAACTGCCTAACATGGCCACCACATTTACTGGCCAATTAAATTTGTGTGCCATTTCTAAGGTGTTTAATCTCCAGATGAAAAGAGTAAGGAACTGTTTTACCAACGTATGGCCTAATGTATTGTACTGGCTAATATATTGACTTCCTTTAATGCCCACTGGGTTTGTCAAAGATTGTAGATGCTAAATCATACAAGACTAGAGCACTTTCCATTTTGCCAGCATCAAGGATGCCTGCCCCACCATATCTTCTTGGTAGATAAAAGGATTTCAGGGTGCCTATTTGCCCTTGCAATTAAATTGCCTTATTAGATTTTTATTTTTTATAAGCCACGTACTATATGAGGCTTGGGGATATGCTGAAGAAAGTAATAACATTTAGGGCAGAACATCATGGTTGTTATGAAGGTACTCCCCCCACCAAAAAAAGGATTAGCCTCCTCCATGAGTGGATTTGCAAGTAAAGGAAATTCCATAAAGGCTTTAAATTCAATGTTAACATATTGAAAATATTCCTGTTATGTAATAAATCTGTATACCTTTGTTACTCCTGACACCACATAATTGAGAAAGACCAATCCCTGTATTACAGTTTTGTGGTTATATGGATGGCTGAGAACAGCTCTTTTCTGACAAATTCTAGTTTTCAAACTTCAGAGGTTGAAACGCTTCTTTGGAATGTTCAAAATGATGGGGATACCTGCTTTAGGCTGCTTGGTACCAAACAATCATCTGCAAAAGATAGGTCACACAAAGAGAACATATCTCAAAATCCAATAGAGACTACTGATGTAGCAGCCAGTCTTCTTCAAGGGGCCTAATCAAAGTGTCGCTAGCTTACAAAAGGAGAGCTTGAAATAGTGGTTAGGGCCACTGGTATCTCATTGTAAAAGGAATGGAGAAATGATTGTTTGCTCCATCAGTACCCTGCCAAAGGACATGTCATGCAGTACTTACACCCCACTGATAAAGCAGGTAGAAAGTCAAATTGCTCTATAGTAGACAAAAGGTAGTCCCATCTAATGAGGTCAAAGGCTTTTTCATCATTGACAAACTTAGCCATAGCCAGTTATGGATAGCTAATACCTTACCACTTGAAGATATAACAGCAATGCAGAGATATAATCTATGCTGCTTCTAGCGTTTTTAAAGCTAATTTGTATCAAACATATAATCGAGGAGGGTAGTCCTTTGATTTTATGTCCAAGAATCTTTGCATATAGCTTAGTTTCTTAATTTAGTAAAGATTTGGGCCTGTAGTTCCACAACAGTAAAGGATCTTTGGCTGGTTTGAGTAGACTATCATACATGATTCTGTCATGAATAATAGCATAATCTGAGTCTCTGTAATATGATTAAGCAACTTTACAAAAATGGAAAGTATTTGGGTATCTAGCACATTATACACAACTACAATAAGGCTGTTGGAGCCAGGGGAATTCCCCCTAGCAGGTGATAATACAATATGGTGGCCTCCACATCCCAATACTTTCTAGATAAAAATACAGAGACTGGTGATTTCCATCCAACTTTTGGGATTAGAGTGGGGTGTATAACAAGGAGCCAAACCTCTTAAAGAAAATGTTTCTCCCTCTTGCAGTCAAGCACAACTATTGTCATGCAAGTAACCTGTTCTCTTAGCTGCAAGTCTCCTTTTCAGCATAAGAGCTAACAGCTATAAGGTACATGTTTCTCAAGATATCAAGTGAGTGTCTGGCCATGCGTATTTCTGTGTCTCTATGCAAGACTGCACATGTATGTCTCTCTTCAACTGTCTCAGGCAGAGTGTCCATGGGGGGGGGGGGGGGGGTTACTATGTTGTATATGTGGTTGGTCTGGGCTATCATACAGGTTGCTAGATGCAACAGAACCACAATTTGTATCATGACTTTGCTCCACTTAGTCTTGTCAGATAATGCCCAACATGTATAGCATGTCAGCATTATGTGTCATACCTGTGTGTGTCACTGTGGTGCAAGAAGTCTGTGCCTCTACACTGGTAGAAGGTAGTGCATGCTATATGTTTCAACCTCTTGGAGCAAGAAATTTGGACAAAACCTAAAATAATGGGGGGACAAAGGCTAAAATATGGACTTACTTTAAATATTGCTATTATAAACTTAGAAAGTTGCTAGAATAACAGTATCTATGTTAGCATGCATTTCCTGAAGTTTATGAAATGTGAAACTCAAATATCTTTCAATGTTTAGTGACTTCAGTCATCAATGATTTGCCAGAAAGCCTAACATTTTATGTGGAACTGATCAAAAATAAGAGGCAAAAATCTGCACATTCTGCGAAAATCTGGACAGTTGAGAGGTATGGATAGGCTGCTAGGGCATTCAACTGAGCAGTTCAGTTATTCAAATTACCTGATAATACAATGTTGCCCTTTGGAAATATATCACCATTGACCAGAAAAATGCACAGTGGTACAACAATACATTGGTGTAGTACAGGTTGTACCACTGCAATGTGTACCGGGTTTCAGACTCATACTATACAGTCATCATGTAACAAGCTTTCAACACCTCCAATACTATTCATTACCTTGAGTCAATACATTATTTTTGACATTCATTATTGGTATTTTATACAATTCTCCTCAGTAATATGCAACACACTCCTGCATTTATGATATCATGAATTAAAATTAGGCACATGGAAAAGCTGTGGTTAATAATTCAACAAAAATGTACTCTAAATAAATAATCTTGGTGTTGTTTCCTTTTTATTCAGTCCTTCCCTATGATTTCGATCATTTATTGGTTCATCACAAGGTTAAAGAAGTCAGCTCCAAAAAAAGTAGTTATTCTTAAGTTTAATGAAATCTGCAAAAAAAAGATAGTGCTTAGGTAAGGCTGTGCATTAAATCTGCCTTATCTTCGGTTGCTACAATAGTATAGTTGGTGCTGAAGTGAATTTGTCTATTTCTGAACCATTTCTTTTCAAGTTTTTGCACCTTTTTATGAAACATTTCTTACTCAGGTCCACACTGAAGCCAACAACCTAAACCTAATTTCCACCCATCTACCTTAGTCTTATGATATACTGTGGTCTGTTCCTTTCATGGAAATGACAGTTAAAATGCATTATTTCTAATAAGTGGAAGTAACTTTGCAAGTCATTTTTAATTTCACTGTAATTGTTTTTCAAATAAAATGCTTCTTTTAACACTGATGTTGATTGTTTGACTTATTTTTTGTAAAGTGTGTTGTATTAAATGACAAGGCCTATACTTTTTCCATGGTTCCAGGGGACAAGTCAGATATATTGATACTTGCCCTGGGGCATTGGCAGTGCCAAGATTTTGAGATGCAAATTGTCACACAAGCTGTAACTCTACTTTTATAACTGCAGCACACTGTGTCTTGGACTCCTAAATGTTTATAAAAAAAGACCGCACTGCGTGTGAAGAACTTTCAGGCCAGGCATAGATTAAGATGAAAGTACTTGTACTCTGTGTACTTGTTATTAATACCAGGGCATTAATTTTCATGGTTTATGTAGGGAGACATTTGTGGAGGGACAAGAGATTAAGAAAATGCATTATTGCCTTTAGGGATTAATAACTCATGTTGTATTGGCATGTGTTTATGTTCTTGTGCTGAAAAAGCTATTAATCCATGATTTTCCTCTCCTGTCAAGCTGCCAGCTTTGCTGTGGCAAAAAGATACACAGACAGGAGACTGCTGGAGAAAAGTTTGAATTTGTAGGTAAAGTGTGGCTATAGATTTTGCTTTTACGTTAAAAGGCAAGGGGTATTGAAATAATTATTTTCTGCCAACTTTCAGAAGTCAACCTAAATTAGAACAAAACACTATTAGTCATTTGAGATATGCATTATTATAAGTCACAGGATCAAACTGTTTTCACCCATTTGTCCTGCACTAAAAATATTTACTACTATCTTATGTGCAATTCATTGTTTTGTTTATAGAAAGATAGATAGACATATACAGATACCTTGAGGAACAGAGTGATTTTTGAATCTTTTCTCACTGGGTCACCTCTGCACATAGTCCTGGCCTAAACAGTTATCCAACATCAATAAAGTCACCAAAACAATTTTTATCCATTTAAATGTCTACCATCACATTTTGTAGGTGCACTGACATAAATAATCTCCAAAAGCAGACTCATGATAAATATGTTAAGAGATGGCATTGGGCAAAGTGGATTTAAGTTTCTGAGATTTTTTTCTTTCAATACCATCAATAAAGAGTATGCCTGCCCTTATAAAAGCAGACAGGCAGCTAGCACCAGTCTAACGATTTCAAATGAGTTGTCTTTTTTCACCTTATCTACTAGACTATATGAACTATTGAACCTTGTGAGTTTTATCTCTTTGTTTACTAGTAATAACTTGTGTGTAACTGTTGTAACACAATAGTCGTGTTAATAGTAGTAGTACCAGCAGCAGTAATAATAGGAGTGCTGTTAAAATACTAATGCAAATCGGGCTAAAATTAATTAAATGTGTTAGCTTTTTTCACAAAAAAACACAATGAGAACTGAAACAATATTGATTCATTTGTCAGTCAGGAGGCTAAGCTGGTCAAGGACCAGTAACCAAAACCTAGAGTAAGACAAGCTATACAATGCTTTGAATATACAAAGAATGATTTTATTTACTCTTTAATCAACTGGAAAGGTGGGTTGTTCTTACAACATTTTTCAAGTCACAACACAGTACAAATGCCAGACAAGGAATATAATGTTTGGAGTGCAAATACAGTCACAAGCACTACATATGTGCAGTTGTAGAGTCAGACATGCATTTTCATGAAGGGAAAATAATTCAAAATGTACAGATAAATTTAATGTGTGCAAATTTGCATTTTCTTTTTGCGCATCTCACTGTTAGGCAGACTATCACTGAATATAAAAATATGTAACTGAGCATTTTGAAAATTCTATTGTTTGAGAGGTATAATACTTGAAAAGTCTTACTAATGTAGGCTGTAAAGTTAGATGAAAACTTGTTATAATGTTTGTAGTATTATCATGTCTCCACAGTGCTAAACTGATGAGGTTGGCCAGAAGGAATTTTCTGAACAGAGTGTTTATTATACTGCAGACATGATTTGTAACAGTTTTTTTCCAAGCAATGGGACCACAGTTGAGTATGCTGCTTCACTGTTGAGAAAAGTACATGTGATCTTCTGAAAGAGTTAGGTCCTCATCAGTAGACTTAAGATGGCTGCATTCACTGGACATGATGAAGAGTTTGGTTGCTTGAGTTTGTCATACATTTGCATGAAGTAGTTTACAAATCATAGTAGAGACTTGAGGTCATGGAGCAAACTGATTTCAGGTGCTTTGTCTTTAAAAAATGTTAATTTCTAGCTCTCACTCGGTCTTAAATTTTTAATATTTAAAATCTGCCTAAAAAAGGTTAATTTACTCTGAGTTTAATACCTTTGTAGATGATTTCCACTGGAATGTTAAGAGAAGTGGTAATGCCCTACAGACTATGCAAAATTGTCTTAGCTGTTAGATAAGCTTTGCAGGCAAATTACAAGCACCGTTTTAACAAAAATTCAAGACACGAGCTGAAATTGAAGCCATAGGTGCAGGTAAATACATAGCTGCTGAAGCATGCACAAGGTCCAGTTTCATGGAAGTTACTTTAAAACTTCTGGTTTTGAACTTACTGGAATTCCATTTCCACGGGATTATCAAAATGGAATATACGTTCTGAAAAAAAAATCAAAACTCTTCGCGTTGAACAAAATAAAAATGATGATGACGATGATGATGATAATAATGATAATGATAATAGGGAATAACATGATGAAAACACTGACAGCTAGTCTGCCTGAAAATCATAATATCCTAATATGCATTGTAGCAGGTCGTGTTGTTGTCCATGGTACTCAAAATGAAGAGTCTAAATGAGACAGTTTGGACAACAGCATGAGTGTCTCATTGTTGGATCTCATCTTAGCAGAGATATGAAAACAAAAATGATACACTGTCTGACTGTATGATAAATTAAGCAAGAATGCAGATATTGTACAGGTACTGACAGATCTATCAGATAAGAACTGGTATCTTGAAAAAGAATAAAAGATTGTAGCTAATTTCGAAGTGATGGTGAAACTGTTCCAGGAGAAGCAGATGGGTTTGTAGGACAGACAAGAAAGGGAAAAGGATTTGCTGTAAAGTACATTCAGAAAATAATAATAATAATAATAATAATATATTTTTTATCCTAGGAACTGATACAAGTTTATGGTATGCAAGACAATTTTTTGTGTGGGTAAGTGGAGAGACAATGAAAAGTTTCAGTGTAAGCTGGCAGTTCAGGAAATTGAGCAAAGGTGGGGAATCAAAGAAATTATACAGAAGTGACTATTCTTCCAGATGAAATAGACTCCGTTTATCCGATGAACAGAGAGGGCAAAAGTAGGAGAATTTGTTTTAACCAAATGTATAGTCCTGCAATAGCATTCTGCTACTGACTGTGGGAAAAACAATCAATGAGCTCAAGAAACTCTGGTCTGTCTTATACAATCAGAAACAAAGAGCTCTAAGGGTGAGGCATGGAAAGAAATTGCCCGAGCAGAAGAAAACTTAAAGGAAGAAATGAGAAGAAATGTATCAATAACTGCTGACTTTCCATTTTTTTAGACAGTAGTTCTCATCTATGCAGCTCTCAGAGTAATCTTAGAGATTGCAGGATGATTATGTGCTCATTTTTTGATTGTTCATTGTAGAAGAAGTGATGAATATTTTTAAATAATGAGTTATGTTCAATGAGAACCTAGGGAAGCTCTTCCCAGCCTGAATACTCCACATAATAATTACTTAAAAATCAGGTAGTTAGAAGAATGAATTACTGTGAGAAGGCATACCATCAGGAATTTGTAGCTTAGGGCATATAGAACCCATGCAGGTCTATTCATTTACTGATTTTGTAACAAAACATATAAAATGAGGTTTGGAACAGACTAATTTGCCCAGAGACATCTTCAATTGGGGTTAGACAAACAGAGTAGTAGGAATTAGGAGGGTAAGGGGAGGATAGGGTTAAATAGGAATGAGAGATGTGTGGGAGGAAAAGAGGTAAAGCTAGGGAGGGGCTTAGAGGGTTTAGGCAAGTGTAATTGGAGTAGGAGTCACAATTTTGGTGTGAACTTGCTATACTGCAGGCTCATGTCCTGACTACCGCTATGCTCTTTGATCAGGTAAGGTCTTGGTTTGGTGTTGGGCATGAGGAGGTGAGTACCTAGGGTATAGGGTATGGTTAAATGTATGAAGGTGATTTTTTTTTTTTTTTTTTTGTGCTCTTAGGAGGTAACTGGTGTTTTGCTGTGGGATTGCTCATGGTTGGTAGACAGGAGCCAGGGGAGTTGTGAGGGGCTGAGTTATTTTGTTTGGCTTTGTTGTTGGGCGTGGTTTCGTTGTTGTAGTGTTTGGGTGGTGGTGCGGTTCATGGGGTTTTGGAAGGATTGATCTACATTTCTACTTTGTCTGGGTTCGTTCTGCTGGCCCAGGTGACCTTTGATTTTGGTGCTCGCTCGTTGGTGGTGTTGGGTTTGCTCGCTCGGTGGTGTTGGGTTTGTCTATGAAGACTTATGGTGCTTGGGCTATTTGGTGGCTTTTACTGCAGTGTGTACTATTGCAGGCATTTAGTTGTTGGTGTTTAGTTAATGTCTTGATGCAAGGCACTCTCTCGTGTCTTGTTTGATGGTGGTGTAGTAGTGAATGGGAGAGTTTTGCTGTTGCTTTGTTTCTTGAGGAGAGTGTGTGCCTGTTTCGCAGGTAGAAATTTTCCCCGCGAGAAACAGTTGTCAGTTGCATATGCATGTGTGGCGATAACGGACGTAGGGGATGATTAAGGTAGGGCTTGGTTAATCTTGTTTTTGCTCTGCCCCTCCATCGAAACCAGTAGCCACAGGAAAAAAAAATGTCCATTTTGAGGTAAATAAGAATGTCGCAGCAGGTTGGTGTAGGTCTGCTAAATGATTTCAGGGAGCCATAGGCAATTGTACTGGCATGCATCTTAAAGTATGGTACAGTTTAAAGCATTTCTAGTATCATCAGGAAAAAATACAGTGGCTTCAGGCTTTAATTGCTTTGGTGTTCAGTTTAGTTGGGCCGGGTATAGCATGCCTTTGTGGGTTTATTTCATTGCTATGGCTGTTTTTGGGTTGGTGTGAGACTGTTTAAAACTAAATCATCCGCCACGTTGGTGGTTGTGGGCAGTAAATGGTTTGTTATGATGGGGAATGGTTTTTCCAGCATTGAGAAGCATCTCTGAGGCTGTAAAATGCCCATGATTTTTGGCTGTAGTGTGACCATTTTAGTGGCGGGCTTTTGGTATTGAATGATCTCATATTGTTGGCTGTGGCATCACCGTTCATTTTAGTGGCAGGCTTTTGTAGCCTCTTATTCTCAGCATGTTCAGATTTGCCTCGTAGATGCCTCAAAGAAGATGGCTGTTTTCTGCCATCGCTGGCATGGTCAGAGGATATGGAAATAGCTGCACAACGTAAAACAGTTGAGTTAGGCGGAGAAAAACCAGTAACACAACCAGTCACGCTAGCAACTTTTGCAGTGATAAAATTCGGTGTGACTTGGTCGGATTACCTTCATTTGGAGGGAGGTGCTATCTTATTTTGTGGTCGGTACAATGATGTACTTGGTTAAAGCCAGCATATCTTACTGCTCAGTTCTGAGTGTGGAGGCTTACTGTTTGCTTGCATAAGATACACGGTGCCCCACTTTTGTTTAAATATCTGTTACCATTACTAAGCATGGGCAGTATGCTGTTAGCTAGGGATTAGTCTGCCTTTAAGTTTCTTTTTATTTTTTATAGCCATGCTTTAAAAGAGACATGGCATTTGCCTTTAAGTTGCTCTTTATTTTCTATAGCCATTTCAGTCTTTTTTTTTTTTCCTTTAAAAGAGGCATGGCACAACAGGGCTGCATAATGTTTATCTGGGTGGTCTGCTTTGGGATTTAGCAGATGAGACAGCTCTTTCACCATTATGTATTAAATGGTTACATTTGCTTTGCACTTGTTAAATAGTGATTGCTAGGCAAACCATTGAGGGCTAAAGTCAATAAATAATGGTACGTATTTTAGCTGCAGCTGTCATATCTTGGATGGTGGTTTATTTATCATAAATAGGGGTTTTCAGGGAGGTTATTGGCAGGTCTTTGTATAATTCTGCTAGGAAATGTCAGACATTAGTGTCAGGTGGGAGGAGTGCTGCTTCCCCTGTGGATTATTTATTTATTTATTTATAGTGCATCATATTTATAAATTAGCAGTATTGAGTCTCCGCATAAGTTTAAGTCTCTATATGTTATGTTGCTCTTTCATATTGGCTTTGCCCAATTGGAGTATTCAGGTTTATTATTGAATGTCTGCTCAAAATGAAGATACACTGGATCTCCCTCTCCTCCTTGTACAGGCATTAAGTACTGGGTATTAATACTGCTTAAAAGGGGGCATATTGATAAGGATTTGGCCTTGCAGCTACAAGGTAACATGATACCCATCTCTGTTTTGGGGATCGGGGGCTTGTAGAATATATGAAGAGCAGCCTTCACAAGCACAGCACTTTGATATGGTGGGGTCCCTCTCAGCATACAGTAAATGCCAATTCTGGGAGGCCATTAGGATTGGGAGGGCTGTTCAAGGTCATGGATGAGGTATAGGTAGCAGACAGGTTGGGGAATGGTTTGGGACTTGGTGATTTATTTCCTGCTCTGGGCCAAGGAATTCCTCTTTTGCCATTTCTTTGGGAATATTTCAATGGTGGAAGTATGGGCATTTTGCCTGAATTTTTTAAGGTGGGAAGTGCAACATAGGCATAGATCAGGCTTGACAGGCAAAGGGCGAAGCTGTGAATATACACTACTATGAGAGGGCTCATTTTCTGGACTATAAATTATAGCGCCTTACAAAGTACATGGTCCAATAGGTCTGCAAATGGCTATTGGTGTGCACTTTGCTTCATATTTCTCTGTTAAGGAATGGAGCGACAAATGTTTCTCTGTCACTGATTTATCAAAGGACAGCTATACCACTCAACAGTACACATTTTCACAGAATGTTCAGATTTACCTTCATATTTTCAGGTTCTCATAAAACTGGTTTTAGGGCAACTTACTGAGGGTTGAGGTCAGAAAATAAAGACAGACATTTGAGATTCAGACTTTACACCTTTCAGACATTCAAGATAATGCAATACCTGTTATTCTATCAACTTGTTAAGTTTGTAAGAGAAATATTTAGACGTGTCCCTGTTTGTGCCTTTGCCTTCCCATTATTTATGGTTTGTTCAGACTCCTTGTTCTAGGAAGTTGAGAGGTATGATGACAGTCACTTGAACTTCTTTGATTATAGCATGACTGGTGCTACAGAGGTCGAGTGTTAATGTTTCTGGGGGGGGGCATATTTTAGTTAGGTTTAAAATTTTGAAGTGTCATTCACTTGGGGTTCTATCTTCATGTGATAGTCTGGTAAATACGGGCAAATCTTTACAGCCTGGAGGTATGTACTGATGATAGGAGTTGGCAACAACAATAGTAGGGACTTGTGTTGATTTGACTCCAGTTACCTGTCGGCTTTCTAACTTTATAAATAGCAATATTTAAAAAATTGCCACTATATTGGGTCATTGTCCCACTTTACTTATAGCTTGGTTTACATGATTTCCTCAGTGAATTTGAGAGGGATGACTAGCATGTGTTTTGTTGCTATTTTGTAGTATGTGGACATCTGCTGCCCTGAGGTGGCAGAAGAGACAGATTTAGCTCAGTTAGGTTCTCCTTAGAACTTTGGGGTCTTCATTTGGGATCTCAAATCTGTCAGATAAATGATGGCAAATATTAAGGGGGGGGGTCGTACGGATAAGGTGTCTGCCCCATAGACACTTGGTATAGGGTTTGAGACTTGTTTTGTTCAATCTTGTAAAGGCTATGTACGTAATCTGTTTTCTTTGCAGATGGCAGAGGTCCAGAAGTTGATGGGGCATTGGTGGTGATCTGAAGGAAAGTAACTTGAAAGGTGATGGAGGCTGTTGCAATGAAAGTCCCGGTCATTTTGGTACTGCACAATGGGGTCTCAGATGGGGTACTACATAGATTTGGAAGGTAATGGATTCTGCCTTTGATTTTTGGTAGCAGCATTGCGTTGGTCAAGGGGATTTGCATTAGTTTGCAAATGTGGGACTCACAGCAGTTGTAGAATCAAAGGAGGAATTGATAGGAGGTTGGATGTTACATGTGTGCTTTATTACAGTACATCAGGTGGGAGGAGCATTGTAGGTATGTGAATGATGGGGATGTGTAGGAACTAGGTATTGCTGTGTTTAGGTTAGTTATAGGATTAAATAGGACATGGGTTCAGAAGGGTGGGTTGTCTAGAGTAGGGATGTGGGACTGTGAAGTTAGTGTAATTTAGTAGGCATCGGTTTTGCAAAGAAAGCTGGGGTGTATTGGGGGCTCATTGTCACTTGATATGGTAGTGGTAGGGTTGTTGGTAGTGGCAGTTGAGGCATGTCAGGTGGGGGTTAAAAGGATTAGATGCTGGTGGCAAGATCATGGTGCTGGTTTATAGATTGATGGGTAGATATAAGTTGACTATAGTAAACATGGGTTTTGTGTGGGGCTTGCTCTTTGGCTCAAGTGCAAGGGATTAGTTTCTGTGGTATTTGTTATGGCCGTAGTTAGTCATTCTGAAATATTTTGTGGGTAAGCAAGGCAAGGCTGGTTTTAGGTACTACATTTGTATTGTATATTTGGTCTTGTATTTTGGGGTGGTTTAAGGTTAGGCCAGTGTTAGGTTGCACAAGCAGTTAGCACCTTAATCAGTAGCATAGCGAGTACTGCAGTTTCAGAAGAGACTGGGTTGAGTTGATTTAACTACCTGTTGGATGGTGATGGCATGACACAAACCTTGTTTGACTTGGTGGCATGGGCCATTCTCAAGTTTGATGGTATATTGTTTGGTTACTTTTGCCTAGGGCATTTGGGGCCATACTGCTACAGGCCATGATATACGTTTAAGTGTTACTGTTTATAATGGCTAGTTGGTGTGATGGCAACATATTATTAAGTGGAATTTTAAGAGATGTCATATGGTTATTGTATTCATTGGGCAGTTAATGGGGATGAAATCTGACTTGAGGTTATGCAGTGCCTTGTCATAGTCACAAAGGGCAGTGGGCTAAGTGTCTGGCTGTTTAGTGGATAGTAATTACTGAGAGTCATTAGGAAATGTTTGTAGTATAGTTTTGGGTAATTGAGGTTGGGTGCTAGGTTATGAGTTATGGTTGTTTTAGCTTGGGAGTGGAATCAGTGGTTTGCTTTTAGTTGTTTAGGCAATTGAATAATTTGGCTGTTTATGTGATGGGGAGTGAGGAAGTGATGGCTGGGTTACAGTGGTATACTGAATGATATTTGGGTTATGCTGTTAATGGGGGGTTAGGTTGTGGGACAACTTTAAAGAGATTTCATTTGGTTATTTTCATTGGAGCAGTAACATGGGGTTGCACTGTGGCATGGTGGAATGCAATTGCCTCTACATGGTTCAGTGGCAGTGGGTTTATTATTCCTGGTCCAGAGGCTGGTAATGCCCTGATACTCATTGTGAAGTTTCCATTGGTTGCGAGGTAAGGGTTATTTAGATCAGGTGCTGTAGTTATGTTAGGTTATGAGGTTTGGTTGGCTAGGTTAGGAGGTTGGTTTGCTACTTTAGCATAAGTCAGGGGTCAGTGGTTTGTTCAGCGGTTTAGGTAATTGGCTGTTTTGTTAGTTATGTGATAGAGTTAGGAGGTGTTGACAGGGATCCAGTTGGGGTTATAGGGGAAGGGGAGCACCAAATGATATTTGGTCTTATGCCTTAATGGTGATGAGGTGATGAATTTCTGGTGGAGAGGGGGGGAACAGCCTGGTCAGGCTGATGGGCAGAGCAGAGGGGAAGGCTTGCCTTCTTCTGTTCCCCCTCTGGTGGTGTTTCAATTTAATAAGTTGGGAAAGCCAAGTGAGCAGTTGTGCTGCTTGATAAGTAAATAAACAGGCGGAGGTAAGCTGCTTATTTGGTTGGAAATAATTCAATAAATGGTATCTGAAGTGAGTGGTACACTGCTTCATAATTAAGTGAGTGGAGGTATGGACGTTGCTTACTGATTAGGATGAGCGGGGACGCTGTCCTATGGCAATGGTATGTGGATGTTATTTTCTCCTATTGAAAGTTATGAATATTGGTTGGAATTTATGAATATTGGTTAACATGTTTATAGAAGTTCAAAGAATGTCATCAAATGTCATTTGGTGTGATGTTTTTATTGAAGGGGACCAGGGCAAATACACTTCAGACGGGAACCATGATTTTATGGGGGATTTTGAAAAACATTACATAACTATAATGGAAGGATGATTTTGTCTGAATCTTAAAAGGGTGTAAGGAAAGTATTTAGTTTCTAAAGTGTTTGGATGGAAATTATTAATGACAGTCCCCCAGATTTACTAATCTTCCCCATAAGACTAGATTATTCTTACACGGAAGTGCCAGTATGATGGCAGCGTGCCATGCATATTAATGAGGGCGGGCAGCCTCAACTCTAAAGCTTACACGGAGCGTGGACGAGTGTAGGGGGCATCGGACTGTCAAGCAGTCCAAAAATTCACGCCCCTGCAATGAAGAAATGCCGCAATTTCAAGTTACATGACTTAGTCTGCTCACATGTGCACAGTGTAACACTACACTCCCTCATATGTTAAACAACTGACAAAGCTAAAAATATATATTTTTTTTCTTCCAATACAGCTGCCTGTGTTTGCGTGGGTTTGTGCAGGTTTGCCCATTGCTTAGCTACAGTTAGCAGCTTAGACACCAGAAGAGGATAATATGAAAAATATATGCAAATTAAGCAAAATAGTGATAGCTTAGTGTTTAGATTCTTTGCACAAAAAGGAGATATTCCCAGTTCGAGTCCCACTACTGCACATTCCATTTTCTGTGGGAAATCTGTATACAAAAATATTTCCTTACATTTTTTATGTATAAGTTTTGTAAAAAGCATTGAAATGTTAAATGTAGTAGTGAACGAATTATATATATATGAAGGTGAAATGGTTATGCATTCTGAGGCATGTGTACCCTATTTTAAGCAATATAAAGCACTGCTAAGCACATTTTACCATTATTGAGCATATTTAAATACAACTGTGCATAGCTGCATACTGCGCTAACCAGCGCAATGTCAGGCAACATCGAGCAATGTCGAGCAACATTGAGCAACGTTGGGCAAAGTTTGGCAAAGTTGAGCAAAGTCGGTTAAACATGCTCACATCTCCTTTACTGTACCTTAACCAGTCAGGTCTGCCCAGCAGGAAAATAAAAAGCAGTGATAGGGCTCGAACTCAGGATACTGTACACTATAGTCACAGCACTTAACCACTAAGCCATGACAGCATTTCACAAACATGCACTTTCAACAGACACATATCTATCAAAGGAATTTTAAACATTGCCAACATCAGCTAAGCAGACATGCCTACAGCTGAGTTTTTCCAAAACTGGCCAATCACAAATAAGTGTGGGAAATGAGGCATATTTAAGCTCCACAGGTAGAAATACTTGCTATAACTGGTTGTAGCTTCCTTCTGCAGTCAGCATAGCTGGTGTTGGAGAAGGCACTTGATTAAGAGTGCAACGCTGGGGCATCCAGGAGTCCAAAGTAATGGTTTGGTTCCTTGTCCACAATCATGAGGAAAGACTCCTGCGGGGCCAGTACCAGGGTACCCAATATAAATTGGAGGCCTGGAACAGTCTTGCCCATGATCTCACCAGTGCCACTAGTGTTCCTCGGACTGGTGAGTAGGTCAGGCACCATTACTCTGACCTGAAGCGATGTAGGGAGGATCAACTGGACCAGTGGATCCAGGAATCCCATACAATGCCTAATGCGCCAGTACTGAGTAAGTAGCCATCGTATTAAGTAGTTAAGAATTGCTATGCTTGTTTATACTATGGATAGGTATGTCTCAATATCACTGCATTTACTTCACAGCTGCAAGTGTCCGGGCTATGAACCAGCAGGTCCATGAAGATAGGCTGCAAAGGCTGCGTCTTGAGGCAGGTTAGTAATTATTCTGCAAGTACTGTTATAAAATAAATGAGAGAGCCTTTAAAAAGTAATTTAACCCAATAAATAAAGGTGTAATAATCCTTTAATAAATGTATGATTCATGGAGTGCATCTGTGTCATTTTCTTTGATATGTTGTTTTACTTTTGCATTCTACAAATAGTAGTGTTGTATTAAGCAGTGTCAACCCACACTTTGGTAGGCCGATATAACGTGGATGAAGGGAGTGCCAGTAGCTTGCATGCATATGTACAGCCCTCAACTGTTGACTCATGGCCAGCATGTTCAGGTTAATCTGACACATGAGTAGCTTGGTATTGTGTTCCCCAGAAATGTCAGTGCGCTGCCAGAAATGTAGGGAGCTGTTAGCATATAAATTATACTTTCACCTGAACATATCTAGATAATTATATGAAAGTAGATCTGTCAGTGTACTATCTTAGCAGTAGTGTGTGTGAGCAACTCTCAAAATATGTTGCAGTAACATCTGCATCTTGGACAGTTTGTATGTAAGATACAGCTGATGTATATAATGATCTAGCAAAATCCAATTGCACAATATACGGACATTAGGTAGTGTAATAATACATGTAAGGGACATATAACTGCAGTTAATAGGAATGTAGTAAAAACTAGAAGGATATACAAGTTAATTGAGCTATCTTTTTCCACCCTACTGTATGTGCATAAAAAATGCAATTCCACACCTCAATCGGTATGTCTAATCTCAAAACATTTATTGGGACATATGCCCTATTGGTTTATAAATATTTGCATTTATTTCTATGCATGTGCTCTGTTAAAATACCACAATATTGGAGGCCTGTTGCCATCAATTCAACCTGCATGCTGTTGTAATGTCCACTAATGTTCTATATATATGCATGTGTTATGCTTGCTTTTCAACTGTTGAAATTCTGGTGTGTTGGTTTAATGGGAATACGTCTGCATGCTGTTATAACTAATTGGGAATGCTGTTGACTGTTACTAACCCATGTCTTTATTAAACTCTCCAAAACATAGTTCGTATGGGAAGGCCAGTCCAAGCGGACCCACCTGTCCAACCTCAGCTGGCCATGGAACCTGGCACCAGCAGATCTGGTGCCCAGCCTGGGACCTCCTCCTCTGTTTGCCCTGTGCCACCTTTGGGTGGAAGCACTGCAGGGGATGGGTCTTGGCCCCCCCATTCAAGCGTGGGTGGAGAGGCAACTATCACCCTTCAAACGGTCCGGACTGTGGTGCATAGAGAGATTGAACGTTCTGTTGCAGAACCTCTACTCCAGCTTGAGGCCCGATTGGCACAACTCCTGGGTCAGCTTGCCCCTCCTACACAGCCCCCAGCACAGCTACCCTCTGGGCCGTGAAGGTGCAGTGGTGACTGCCCATGGGTGGAGACCTCAGTCCCACTGTTTCCATCAGAGGGCTCATGGGCTTGCGATTTCCAAACATCCCTCCCCATCAAAGGTGTTCACCCACCACATATGTCATATACCGCCTCTGTATGCATCTTGTTTGTCTTGTCTGTTTACCTCCCCAACCTACCTCCCCAAATATACCTATTTCCCTTACTCCACATTCCACTCTCACCTAAAAAAAAAAAGGGCAATCTACTCCCAAAAACAAAATTACGTCCCATACATAGCTGCCCATTTTGCACACATGTCCACTGGACTGTAAAATGTTATTTAATTGGCATTATAACATACTTTGTTGTCCTCACCCCTTTCTCAGGGGTGGAAGGGTTCAGATCTACTTCCAAATTTATTGCATATGCACAGCTGTAGCTGTTGAAGAAATGGGCAGCTATGAACCTTCCCTATACCTGTCCTGCACATCCCGAGCTATTTTCCATACTGTCTTTCCCTCTTTGTGCCCTTTTTTCACCACTTTCCCATCTCCCCATTTTTTTTTTCTTTCAAAGAAATTAGCACGGGAGTGAGCAGGAGTAAGCACTATTAAGCAGTAGTTAGCGGGTTTGCGCGGGTTTGCACTTGGCTAAGCAATGCACAGCAATGTGCAAACCCATGCAAACCCACTTACAACTGCTTAAAAGTGCCTTAGTCACTCTGTATGTCAGGGCCCTTGTTCTGCTCAGGAGCAAAATAAAACACCTTTGTAAGTCTCGAACCCCGGACCTTGCACACACTACACAACATGAAGTACCACTAAGCCACTGTAGATATACATCAAGTTGCTGCTTAAATAATTATATCATACATCAGAAAGAGTGAATGTAACGGAAAACTAGGAATACCATACCACACAACTTGTTCTGTGGATGTTGACCAACAGTTGTTGTGGGATTACATTACATGACTGTGATAAAAGAAGCAGTCATTCTAGCAGGAAATAATTTTACACCACCACTTTACAACCCCACACAGTATCACAGCAGGACAAACACTGGCATATCTGTTTAGGGCAGAGGCCATACCTCCCAACTGTCCCTAATTTTCAGGGATGTCCCTTATTTTGACACAAATTTTAGCTCTGTCCCCCTGAATCCCTCCTAAAACTACTGACTTTGGCCCGAAAGACTGGTGAATTACACTTAATGAATAATGACAATAATTAAGAGTTAGACACTTATTTTACTTCAAAAAAGGTGTATTAATTCATATGCTCTGATTCTCTCAATGTTTCAACTTAATGGCACTAATATTTTAAAGGTGTCCCTGATTGTTTCTGACTTTTTCTTGACTTTTCCCTGAGTCTGTTCAAATATGTACCTGATTGGTTGAGATGTCTGGCAGAGGCAGAAACACAGAGGCATATTAGCCTTTCTGATGTTACACACTGTGCAAATAGCTTTGGAAGGAGTTCCGGAAGCATACCCTTATGTAGGAATACAACACTTGAAATAAAATGGATATAGCCATGTACTGTTAGCAACCAACTGTAAGAATGCCATAGCTCTATTGCTGAAAAGACCTGTGTGGTGCACAGACAAAAAATTACAGGCTATTCTCTGGCTATCATGTGGATAGGTCCACAGATGGGAGTTACACAGACAGACTACTTGCCTTGATAAACTAACATGTACACAGCAACCCTGTACAACCCTGTAAGTCCAGCAAGATAAAATCCACACAATACTATGTACGTTCTCTGTACGTCTGCAACCCTACCCAAATGTAGAATATACCTGTGTGTGCAGGGTCTACCAAGGATGTAGGTAAGCATACTCACTGTACTGAAATGTGTCCAGTTTTTCTGAGCAGCTTGTGCTAATGTCAACACTAAAAAAGCACACACTGTTTAGAACTGAGTAAATGAATATTCACAGTATAGCAGTTCACAAACAATTCTTGTGCCAAAGGAATACATCTCTATAACTAGCTTTGTATGGCAGTTAATTGTAACAATTGAAAAGAAAGTACATCTTTCCATGTATCTTGGGGTAGCATTTTGAGGGGCGAGTACATTTCTACACTGACAAGTGGGTGCTGGAAGCAGCAACATTATGTCTGAGTACAAAATGTAAATCTCTGGCTACACCCCTGGCTTCTGATTTAAGAACTATACCAACCTTCTGTCTTAAACAAAGATGTCCACACCAAACAAGGATGATCTCCATCTTGGAAAGCTGAAAGGGCCACGCCTACATGAGTCAACAATTTATAGTACTGGGTTGCTATGCCAGTGATTACTGCAATTACTACACAACAGGCTGCATGCAATTAGCAAATGGTGGCCACTAATTGGTGCAGAGGCCATCACATGCTCATGTGCAAATTCCTTCAAAAACAGGCTGCAATCTCTGCCAACAAACTCAGTCACTCTATTGCAGAGACTGACAGAGAGAGTGAGACAGATAGAGAGAGAGAGAGAGAGAAAAGAAAAAAGAAATATTACCAAATTATACAAAGGAAAGGTATGTGACACATATGTATTTACTGGCATGTAGTAGATGTTACTGAAGAATAGTCTACATAATGTGAAACATTCATATGTGGCAACAGTACTTCTTTATGCACAGATGTTCTGCTTAACTACTGCTATGGACTATACTGTGTATACCTGTGGGCAGTGGGACATAACTGTGAAATGTGTAGCTCAGCATTAAATGTCAAAGATCTGATCCATGTTATCTGTGTTTTGTACAGTAGTGTGGCCAATGGCTGTAGGGGGGATTAGCGCTGGCATTATATAAACATGGGTGTGACAGAACAGCACATGCATGATAGTCATATTAAAGTGTAGCATTGGCAACTGCTGTAGCAGTCTAGTATGCTTATCTAGCATCTGTTGCCATATATACCCCCCTAATGTTAGTCTGTGTTCATATGTGACACCTGTTTGTGTTGCAGAAAGGCCCAACAGATCAGCTGTGAGGTCTAGGGACTTATAACAGTGTGGACCATGTGTATATGCCACACACATACGGAGAAATATATAGGTGTCATATATATTCACATCTGCATATGTGCATAGAGCAGGTGGCATATTGCAACTGTTTGTGAAGGGGGGAGATATATATGTTGGTGAAGGTTAGTATGCGCATATTTGTATGTAGGTTTTAGTGTGTGACAAACAAGACAGCATACAGTGCTGGTATATGACATGTGGTGGTTAAACACTGTGGGTGGTTTGTTCAGTTTGCAATGTTGAAGCCAGTAAGGCCTGCTAAAGCTACCTGGGCTGTGAACACCTTCAATGCATTTATCCCAAATATGTGTGACTTTATTACATTACTGTACACCTTACATGCTTTGTATAATTGATATTCTCACTATGAAAGGTGAAATGTATATGTGCCTACATATATATATGTATATGTGGACAAATGAATGTGTATATGTATATGTATACACACACACACACACACACACATATATATATATATATATATATATATATATATATATATATATATATATATATATATATACTCATACACACCTACATCTACTTGTTGCAATAGATTCTCTGTACCCTTGACTGACTGTGATGGTCAAAATGTTTGTGAATACATCAAAGATATGTATCTGTGGGATAGCTTAGAGGGAAACTGTTTATGTTATGGTATTATGGGTCCTTGCTTTGATCCTAGCAAAAGCTGCGTATTCTGTTGCTAGGCAGAACAAGTGCTATTGCATATAGTGTGATTAAGTCCCTTGGTTTTAACTAGGGTGTGTCATTGGGGGCTAAAGCACTACATCTATGATTATTGATTGGTACCGATGTTGAATGCAAATCCTGTGTGTACTGTAGTACTAATTGAAGCTCTGGGCCTGTACAGCAAAGTATGGTGTATGTCCACATTGCTTGCATCCACTATCTTGTGTGGTCCCTGTATTCATCACAGATTACATTTCTCAAGATTAAGGTTGTGTAGGTACTGACACACAGTACTGTATAGTACACACTGAAAGCTTAACTGGGTTGTCATACCTTTGTGTCCTGTAATTATGTCTGATGTGTGTGTGGGTATATCTGTAACATGTCATTTGACATATGTGTGGTAATACATATAACTGCGTATCTAGCAACATTCGTTGTGTACTACAGCAGTATGTGACCTATATTCCCAATTGTGCATATATTTTGGCCATGGGTTTGGCATTAACAAGTTGTGTGATATAATAGTAATACATTTGCTGGACCTTACACTGATTGTGATGGATGATATATTTCTTTACACATCAGCTTGATGTATATCTGCTGTGGCTAGGTGGTGCATCATGTTGCATACAGTGTGCCAGGTACTCTTGTATAGTCTTATATAGTGATTTTATTTTGTTGCTGTGTAGAACATGGTTCATTAGATAGAGAGTGAGCAAGGCACTTTCAAGCAGTTGTGGGGTGAGCAGTGATAAGTGGCAGTTACAGTGTTTCACTCTCGGTTAGCTTATAGGTTGATATATATATATATATATATATATATATATATATATATATATATATATGGCAGTTCAGTGATATCTGTACTGTATAATGTTAAATGTGCAATATGACTTGCTCAGACATATTTTTGTATTTATGTCTTCCAGGGATCATGGCCCACCACAGGAACCCGAGTTACAGTAGTGCTGAAGATGATATCATTACTAGCAGTATGATTCAGCACTACCATCTCATGTTCTCACGAACCAGCCATGACCAGCAGGAGCATACTGCAATGTGGCAAGATGTTGTCCGCAGGTCAATGAGGTAGGCCTGCATAACCGGGCATATGAGCAGGTACGCCACCACTGCAGTGATCTTCTCAGACATTTCCGTCAGTATGCTGCTGATGTGCATAGACAACAGCTTGCAACAGGAGGAGGTGTTAATATCCATCCCCCCTCACCAGAGTGGAGGAGCTGCTCATGAGCCTGGTGGCACCTGCCCAACAACAACAGCAGCAAACATACACCAAGATGGAGGTATGGAGCCACCCAGCAAGCACACATGGAGCATGCAGGTAACATGGCATATCTCTAGACTACTGTTATCTGTATTGGTAGATCATGCACATGTGAGATGTGGAGTGTGTCGTTCAAAGATGTGGAGCCTGTTGTTGTGCAATACTGATCATTTGGAACATAATCTGTAGCCCTGTGAATGTAAACTGTTGTTGTACTGTAAGATTGCAAACACACAGTAGCAATGCCACAGTTGTGGCCACTGACAAACTGTCTCATCTCTATGTAGGTCCCTCTGGGGTGACATCAAGGCAGTGGACAGATGCTGGTGAGTGTGTTCTACATTTATTATTGTAAATAAAAAGTGCATGTCATAGTTAAGGTGTAGGCAATGTACACATGTAACACACCTACCCATAATGCATGCTGTGCATGTTTGGTGTAAGAGCACGCACATCTCACTAATGTGATTAGCTGCCTCAAACACATGCAATACCAAGACCATCTCAAACAAATGTGGCTAGACTATAGTGACCATTGGATAGGCACAGTTGATACTCAACATGCACATAACATACACATCTATGTCATACACAGAGCATTTTAACATGCTACACATAAAGGATTCCCAAACCCTCTGTAAAGACACACTCCAGTATCCAAAATCTCATCCACACATTACACATAATATACCTGGGGGTAGAGGCCTATCCTGGGGCATTTAAACACTCTGCAACACACTACACATTCATGTCAGGGAATGCTCCTTATTGGCCTCCTTACAAACTCACATAACAACTGGTTATGAAATGGTGAATGTAGCCAAGGTAGTACAGTTCTGGCACAGCATGATTAGTGCTGGTTTGTGAAACATTTGTAGCCTTGAGTGACCACCTGATGCTTCATGATGATGGTCTATGGTACTATACCCCATCCAGTTATTGTAACCACAGTACTACACATAGCTGTCATTGCTACACACCATAATGATGCATGTGTGCACACATATGCACCTCTAAACAGTATGAATACCAATCACCATTTGCACAACTGACACATATATGTCTTGTAATGCTATTGAGTGGCTAGGTCATATGACACATATTGGGTATGTGTAGTGTTTAAATATGCAGTTGTGTTTTAGCATGCCATGTCATGAGACTGGCATGTCCACAATATGATCTACACTCACCATAAGTACCGTACATTCTGTATGTGGCCGAATGGTATTCCATCAATTATCCATGCACCACTGATTATGTTGTGTGAATACTCATCATGCATGTGCTAAAAATGTGTCCACAATTATTTGCTAAAGACACAGAGGCTGTAATCAGCATTGGATACCTATCTGACATACAGATACACATCCAGCAATGGTATGTACACCTGTGAGTTATGGTGCACAGTACATCACAGGATTATGAATACCTGCACAGCAATGTTGTGTCCGTGTATGCATCGTGATCCAGGGGGAGGGCCATCACCTAATAACAAAACACATGTATCAAAGCCATGTATACTGTTAGTAACAAGGACTGACTACACTTGCACTGCATGCTGTTGAGCAACACATGTCCTGCATGCTGACGTGTGATATGACTGTTTTGCTTGTGATACTGTACCCCACCATCGCCTGCTATTGTGTATGTTCTGTGATTGCTGGTGTTGTGTGTGTCTGCTTTCGGGAGGAGTGTAGTTTTGTGTGTGTGCATGTGTGCATGTGTGCATGTGTGCATGTGCGCATGTGTGCATGTGTGCATATGGTCTGAAGTCATGTTCAGGTCTTAAAGTGTGTTTCCTGTTTTCCTCTCACAGGTGGCGAGGTGGGGCTGGTTCAGTACAGCAGGGAACTTGATGTCACTGAGACAGACAGTGATGATGAGGATAGGTGTGTTGAGGCACAGGCAGGTTTGTCAGGGTCTGTTGTTGGGCCACCAGTTGACAGTACACAAGTCTCCACCCCATTCATACACACAGTCATACTGCCTGTACATCCATCATCACCATTGCCCTTAGCCGAGGGACAGTGTACGGTTGGCACTGGCCATGACAGTGTGGTATCTATGGCACATGTATCAGGACACAGCAGCCATAGCCAGATGTCTGGAATGGTACAACATAGGCAGATGCCCAGGGGTTCTCATCAGAGCACTATTGGTCATCATGTCCCTGGTAGACGTCCCACATCTCTTTCTACCACATGCATGTTCCAGTCTGTCATGGAGGCACAGACATGAATGGAGCGGTACACCAGACACAGGCTAAGGGCACAGAGGGCTCATTACACCTCTGTAAATGACAGTATCCATGACCTAGCAGGTGCCATACGTAACTACACTGAGGTCATTGATAGACGCTGGAGTGAGACATTGGATGTCCTCCACAATGTCATGTCCATGCATCAGGACAGTGCGGGACAGTTGAGACGTCGATGTGGATGTATGCCAGCAACATCATCAGCTGGAGGTCGCCGTGGATGTCCAGCAAGTCACAGCCGCTCTCGTAGTACCATTACCAGCCCCAGCAATGTTGGGGGGGCTGTCCATAGACCGTCCTAGCAGACCACTTGCACGTGGCTCTGGTCAGTCCCAGCAGGGACCTGGATCCAGTGGACATATGTCAACCTCTTCGGATAGTACCCAATCTGGATTAGTACCTGATACTGTCTGTAGCTCCCCTGCCAGGCACAGGTTCCGTATCCATGGCCAGAGATGGTGATCTGTAAAGCCTGCCAGGTACAGTCTGTAGCTGTCTCACAAATCCCCGTATATGGCAGCCACATGGTGGAACTGTGTGCATGCAGACACACACACATAAACCAGAAACCTAGGGCAAACACATACCCAGATACATGACATCAACATTGGCCCATAACAGGGCTCATGGCCCTCACACACACACTCACAAACACATGTCGATTGTATTGCTCAGTGTAGGCCGCTGGCAAACCAACAACACACCCTGTGCATATGATGAAACCTGTGCCACCTCCTGTCATCTGTAACATTGATACAGGAACAGGCTAACATAGTGCTGATGCACAGGGTGATTTTAATAAAGTATAGCAATGGATGGATGTGTAGCATGTTGTGAGCAGTAAAGTGTAATGATATCCTTGAAGGTGTAGCTGAGCAGGCGTGATGCATTAAAGCTGTAATTAGCAATGTTGTATTGTTTTCACCAGTGTTTATTCCTATTGTGTTTTGTTTGCCCATGTGCCACTTGGCTGATGTGTGTAGTTGTGTCAGCATGCATTATACAGTGGACAGTAAGTGTGGGGTGTATGCAAAACATATTTGCAGGTATCCATTTGTGAACATGGTGGAGGTGCACTGTCTGCATTTACATGCATATTGGACACATGGGCAGGGTGACATGCCCTGTATTGGCCAGTGTTAACACTCCATAGTTTCTATTGGTGGCCAGTATGCATTGTACTACACACATTTTGGAACTTGAGTATGCATATGTGTGTATGACACAGGTTGACACTGTGCTGTGGGTGATGCTGCTGCTGTTGCTATCTGTCATTGGTTTGCATTACTAAGGTTAATACTGTCCCAGCTGCATAATCCTTTAGTAATGCACACTGTTCACCTACAGGGTTGCATGAACTGTGCTACCACAAACACAAGAAATTCTCACTTATACAGTAAAAGTGCATTAGTCTCATGGACCCCTGCCATACTAAATATATAATAGAAGGTGTGAAGTTGTACCAAAAAAGAGTTACGTACCAAGAAGGAATAACCTCTCTGGTCAGTCATTGGGAAAATGCAAGCCCTCATTAAACATACAAGGCAAGCTTCAAAATACAAAATGGCAAGGATTCCAAAGACAACACTAAAGCTTTCTTTAGTGTTGTTTATAATCTACAGGGGAAATCTCAGATCGGGTCACAGTTAATGTAAATGGTCACTAAGTACACTTATCTGACTGACATTACCAATTTCTTGTCAGACAGTTTGAATACGGATTTCACCACCCTGTTATTAGACAAGGGCCACATTTCCTGACCTGAAGAAAGTAAAACCTGATGATTCACAGACACTCTAGTTAAAACATCTCTTTACCAAAGTCCAAACCACAGTGGCAATGGTACTGGACAGTGTCCCTGGCTTTGTCATACACAAGCTGATATATGAAGTCACCACTCACCTAAACACTCTGTCCACATGCAGCCTCTATACAGGTTACATACTTGTGGAATGACACACGGTAATGGTGTTCACAGTCCACAAGGGTTGAGCTACAACGTCTTCTTCTTCTTCTTCTCCTTTTGGATGCTCCCATTTGGAGTCACCACAGTAGATCATCTGTTTCCATTTCTTCCTGCACTCTGCATCTTGCGCTGTCACACCATCCAACTGCATGTCCTCTCTCACCACAGCCATAATCCTCATCTTAGGCATTCCTTTTTTCCTGTTACCTGGCGGCTTTATCCTTAGCATCTATTTCACAATATACTCTGCATCCCTCCTCAGCACATGTACAAACCAATGTAATCCTGCCTATCTGGCTTGGTCTACTAACCTTCAAATGTGGGCTGACCCTCTAATATACTTATTCCTAATCCTGTCCATCCTCGTCACACCCAGTGCAAATGTTAACATAAATTGATTAAGGGTAGAACTACAACAGATCCTGGAAACTCTCACCCTATAAGCCAGACAAATGTTATCTGGAAGGCTATGGAGCACAGCATTATGGAACTTATTAACAGAGACATTATGAACCTGCAAACACTGCATCATACCCACTTAGGTTCTCTAAAGGCCAGATCATGGCTCCTATACCTAATAAACGTCAAGCTAGTTAACAAGGCTATAGGTGAGGGAGGGGAGGTCCACACAGCCAAGCTATAGCTCACCAGCAATTCATACCCATCGCACATTCTGGTATTATACATAACCTCATCAGACTGACCATAAATGATTGTTAGATGATGGATTGAAAACTGACACACAGATGTAGTACTCACAGTAACATTTGCAGCCTCCATGTACAATTCTATGCCAGTAACAAGTAGTATTCACATGCACTCAGTTCAGGGACTACTCCTGTTTGGCATATAGCTTTCTTAGGTACAAGCAAACACAGTAGGGATATGTCTGCCCACGTCAGATGAAAATGCATACTGTGGGCTATACTTTATTCTCCAGATGACACACACATCCTCCACAAGGGTATCATAGAGACAGATACCTGGTGTCAAACTCATGCTGTAAAGCTATAAGCCAAAGAAAGCATAGTTATCCACTTTAAGAAAACAAAGTATCCCCATAGATCCACATAGGTAGTAGCCCCCAAACTGTGGAACAGGTACTAATGTATACATAGAGCCATGTGTTTAGTCATCTCTCCTTTGATAATCACATTACCAAAGGGTTTTGGAAATCCCTCTGTGGAGCACATAAGCAATAAAGGGTTTGCATGGAGATCAACAGAGGCTGTTGCACACCTATAATGATTAGTCATCTTTGTCAGCCTTTGCTTGCTTTATAACAGGATCCAAATATACCTCAAGCATAAACCCTCACTCACACTCTTCAATAGAAAATGTGATGAGTGGATGTGAAACAGAAGACGTAGCCCAGGGATCACTGCAGTGGCTAAGTTTGTCACAAGCATACAGAAGTGACCTAAGGTCTGGAAAGCACCAGCACACTCTGGCAAAGATAGATGCTTTCATGGAGAAAGCAGAGTACCCATCTATGAAATAATTTAGGTCACATGTATCTATATGACTTTGCCCCACAGCTACCTTACATGTGTGATGCGCATACAGTTGTCATTGTGATATGTCATACACTAGAAAAATCAAAACCCACTCCACATTGACCAACGGTGTCATACACTCTTGTATACCTGGAACACACACGCACTGTCAACAAGTGCGAGATTCATATTCCTTCCTAAGTAAATTATGATACTACAGCAATATGCATTTACACAAGGTGCTACACACATTACTGGGATTTCATCTTTCCACAGGTATATTTGTAGGAGGGTGACATCATCAGACTTGACAAAGATGAGTATACCACTTTTAAGGGGTGTGAGTAGCCTCCAAAAAGGTTGCTCCTCCCTAGGGAGACACACACACACTCACAGTTGGTAAGTGCAAGAATCAAGCCCCTACCTAACTACATTATGATATGACAGCCGTATGCATTTACACGACGCACTATACACATTACTAGAATTTCATTTTTCCGCAGGTATATTTGTAAGATGGTGACATCATCAGACTTTTAAGGGGTGTGAGTAGTCTCCAAAAAGGTTGCTGATCCCCAGGAAGACACACACACTTGGCAAGTGCAGGAATCAAACCCCTACCTAATTACATTATGAGACTACAGTAGCATGCATTTACACGACACTCTATACACATTAGTATGATTTCACCTTTCCACAGGTATATTTGTAGGATGGTGACATCATCAGACTTGACAAAGATGAGTATACCACTTTTAAGGGCTTTGACTAGTCTCCAAAAAAGTTGCTCCTCCCCATGAAGAGACACACACACACACACACTCAGCAAGTGCAGGAATCAAACCCCTACCTAACTACATTATAATACTGAAGCAGTATGTATTAACACAATATGCTATACACATTATTGGAATTTCATCTTTCCACAGGTATATTTGTAGGATGGTGACATCATCAGACTTGACAAAGATGAGTATACCACTTTTAAGGGGTGTGTGTAGTCTCCAAAAAGGTTACTCCTCCTCAGGGATACACACACTCACAGTTGGTAAATGCAAGAAACAAACCCCTACCTAACTACATTATCATATAACAGCAGTACACAGTTACACAACACACTATATAAATTACTGGGATTTCACCTTTCCACAGGTATATTTGTAGGATGGTGACGTCATCAGACTTGACAAAGATGAGTATACCACTTTTAAGGGGTGTGAGTTGTCTCCAGAAAGGTTGCTCCTCCCCAGGGAGACACACACACACTCACAGTTGGCAAGTGCAGGAATCAAACCCCTACCTAACTACATTATGATATCACAGCAGTATGCATTTACACAATGCACTTTACTAGGATTTTACTTTTCCACAAGTATATTTGTAGGATGGTGACATCATCAGACATGACAAAGATGAGTATACCACTTTTAAGGGGTGTGAGTAGTTTCCAAAAATGTTGCTCTCTCCCCAGGGAGACACACACACACACACACACGCACACGCACACGCACACACACACACACACACACACACACACACACACACACAGTTGGCAAGTGCGGGGTTCTTAATCCAAACTAAGTACGTCTTTACACTTCAGCAAGCAATATGGAGTTGCAGGGTACAATACAGACATTACTTGCTGACAGTTTGCCTAAAGTTTTTTTTGCATTTGCTAACCACAGCAGACTTATCATACTAGGTGTATTGTGAGTGTATTGTATGCAAAGGCCATGACCACATCATATATGGGTTGATGCACCACATGCTGGCACACACAGGGTCAAACCGGTGGCTAAGCTCTGTCAACCCAATACTGGACAATACAGTCAAGAGGAGTAGGGTCATACAACCACAACACCAACAGTCTCACATAGACCTACAATATAAGCATCAGCAAAACACACACATAAATGCACATTACCATACTCAGAGAATACAAATAATCTGAAAAAGAGAGAGTGTCCTCCTAAGCAGACAAGCAAGCAGCATGCAACTCCAAGCACACGCCAGAAAACACATAATACACTAAAGCAGTGTGCCTCACAACAGGCCCTAAGGCAAAACAACATACCCAACACACTAGTAATAAGTGACTCCATAGTCAGGCACACATATTTTCCACTCACTCGGCTGAACAAGGGGAAGGTTACTGTCAGTTATGTGTCAGGGGCTATGATCCTCCACATAACACAAGCACTTACATCACTCCAGAACAGGTACATATATAATGTGTTCCTTGTACATGTCATTGTGAATGATCTGAGACATACCTCCCAGGACAACATGACAAGAGAGATATATAGTAGCTCTATGATCATGTAGCCCAGGTTGGTATGACCCTGACCTTGAGTAGCATCTTACCTTCATCTACATGATACTGCAATATAAGAATATAGAAAGATGATAAACTTCAATAATTGGCTGAGCTTCTGGTGTCATTCAAAGTGGATCCAGTCTCTGTCTGCCTGTGATGACATGATAGACAAGCCTCATTGCTTCGCTACAGATGGCTTGCACCTGTCGCCCCTATGCTTCTGAATACTGGCCAAGGCTCTTGCTGTCCCCATATTACCATTTTTAGGCAAGGCTCAAAGGTTCATATGTTCATAGGTAGGTACTAGGCTATTGGCCCTGAGGCCTATACAAGCCCAGCCAAAAAGTCTTTTGCCACCCAAAAAAATTATTTTCCTGTGCCACTGTTGAGCTACACACACACACACACACACACACACACACACACACACACACACACACACACACACACACACACACACACACACACACACACACACACAGTTGAGCAGAGATACAGAAGTGATCCCCGGAGTGAATTTCCTATTTCCCATCCAATCATCAAGATTTTTCTTGAAGAGCGCTAATGGAGAGCTTTGTTTTATATAGATAGGTAGTTTATTCCGGAGTATGGGAAGTCTCTGGGACAGGAATCTATCCCTCCGGCATGTTCTGTTTATTGTGGTGACAAGGTTTAGGTCCCTAGAGCATGTAGCTCGGAGGGATTGGGATTTCTTTAAGTGGAGCATGTCCAACAGCTCTGGGTTTGACATAGCTTTGTATGTTAGGCAGAGATCGCCTCTGAGTAGGCGATATACGACAGAGTAAAGCTGGATTTTTTTGAGACGGTCTGTGTAGGGCATGTTTGATTCCGGTAATCCTCTTTGTGAGGTATTTCTGTGGCCTTTCCAGTTGTTGTAGATGTCTTGTGAGGTACATACCAAAAGGGGCATTGCACTCTATAATGGATCTAATGAGTGATGAGTAGAGGGGAACAATGACCTCTTTTTTTTCTGCATGAGAAACCTTTTGTGATGAGGTGTGCCACATAGAAGGATTTCCTGACTACTGTGGTGATGTGATTATCAAAGGAGAGACTACTGTCCTCCTGTGTCGCAAGGTCTCTTATCACACTTTTGGTATTAAGTATTCTACCGCCTATGTTGTAGTTCATGGATACAGAGTTTTTTCCAAAGGAGATGACAATGCACTTTTTTGGCATTGAGCTTGAGGCCATGGCTTTGACACCAGGCATCTGTCTCAGTGTGGCCCTTTTGTAGGATGTCCACATCATTAGTAGTTTCGATTACGGCTCCTAGTTTGCAGTCAGCTGTGAACTTCATTAGCCAAAGACCTTCTGTGTTAGCCTGTACTTCAGGGAAGTAGATACCAAACAGGACAGGACACAGGACTGAACCCTGTGGTACTCCACTTGTCACTGGTCTGAAGTCGTATTTGGAGTCTGCTACTTTCACAGTGTGGGTTCTGTCAGTGAGCTAGTTGGCAACCCATCTTGTGACATAGGGATTTATACCTAGTTTAGTGAGTTTATCTATAATTCCAGAGTGGGGGATGGTGTCAAAAGCTTTGGCAAGATCTAGATAGGCTGTGTGAACCACCTTACTATTGTTTACAGCTTTGGTGACTGCTTCAAAGAAGTCTATCAGGTTTAGGAGACATAATCTGCCTTTTACAAACCTGAACTGGTTGGGGTCCAGAGTTTGGAGATTACCAATGTCTTTATTTATAAGTTCCATGATGATACATTCCATGATCTTGCAGACCAGGCTCATCAGGCTAATGGGGTGCTAGTTCCCAGGGTCCATGATGGCTTCCCCTTGTGTAGTGGGATAACCATCACTGTGTGCCATTCAGCAGGCACAATGCCTAAGGTGAGGCTATGATTGAGCATGGTACTTAAGTGCGGTGCCAGTTCATTCTGTAGTTTGTGTAGAACGCAGCCTGGGATGTTGTCTGGTCCCATGGATGCTGTGTTCCTGGCTTTGGAGACTGTGGTTTTTACCTGTGCAGCCGTGATTACAGGAACTTTGCATTCTTCCACTATAAAGATAGGCTCTTTCATGGGTGAGAGGAGGGGTAAAGTTAGCACTGAAACTATCTGCCAGGATGTTGGCAATATCAGTTAGGCCTGTATATTTAGTGCCACTGTGCTGTAACTCAGAGCAGATCTGAGTGTTGCCATTGAGATTCTTGACATAGCTATAGAATGCTTTGTAGTTGTCTTTAGAATCAGTGGCAATTTTGTTTTCGTAACTAGCTCTGGAGGATTTTATCAGGGATCGCAGCTTCTTACTGAGGCTGACCAGGGAGCTCATCCACTCATGGGATTTTACTCTCTTTTGCAACAGTTTCTTCCTTCTGTTGTACAGTTTGTTTATGGCAGGGGACCACCAGATTGACTTCCTTTTTTTGGAGGATAGCATCTTGGTTCTGTTTGGGATAGCACGGTCCATGCACTCATGTAAGTGCTTATAAAGTGAAATTGTGTAGGTTTCAGTAGTCGTAACTGTATTGTCCATCTTCATGGGTGTCATGAAGTTCACCACTTCTGTCTTAAGAAGCATGAAGTTGGCTTTGGAGACATTTTTTAACATGGTTTCCTTAATGGGGGGTAGGGGCAGAATGTGGATATGTAGGGTAATTAGCTTATGGTCATATCAGACCAATGAGGTGTTGACTTCAGGTGTGGAACACCGGTCACTCATGACAAACCAAACCTGTAACCAACACAAATAACTACAAAGTGAGCTAAATGCTACTCATTGCCAGAAGTCTCAGCCTCCAAATGCACACACTCGAGGCACTTCTCAGTATGGAGAATATTGATATCTGTGCAGTAACAGAAACCTAGTTCAAGGCTCCAGAGAGCACACCAGCACTACCAGGATACTACTCATTCCATACCTTTCAGCATCAGAACCTGGATCATAGCACATAGGGTGGGGATGTATCCATATTCATCAAGGATACCTACACCTCTCTCTCTACATCCTCTCTACAGGATATGTACCCATAGAATGTTGCAGAGCAATGTTCTTCCCACTCCACCGGGGTGGGGCCACAAAAGACCCTTGGGCATTCCTGCTCTATGAGCCTGATGAATCTGATCTGCAAGGCAATGGAGCCAATCGCAATGGAAGTCAACAATAAAGACATTGGGAACCTTCACACAGTTGAGCACACCCAGTTTGGCTTCATCAAGTGCAGATCACGCCTCCTGAACTGGGTGGATTTCTTTGAGACAGTTACCCAGGCTACAGATGATTGAAAGGAGTTCCACACAGCCTATCTATACCTCACTAAGGCCTTTGACACCATTCCCCAGTCAGGTATCATAGATGAACTCACCAACCTGGGCATAAATCCATACATCACAAGATGGATTGCAAACTGGCTCACAGACAGATCCCACAAATTAAGAGTTGCTGGCTACATGTCAGACTCTAAACCAGTAACAACTGCTGTCCCCCAGGGTTCAGTCCTGGGGCCCCTCCTGTTTGGTATAGACTTCTCAAACGTACATGCCAACACAGGAGGGTTGTGGTTGACTAAGTTTGCTGGGAACTGTAAAGTGTTTGCCATAATAGGTTCCCCGGATGACACAAATATTCTCCAGAAGGGACTCTATGAGAATAGATGTGTGGTGTCAGAATCATGGCCTCAAGCTCAATGTGAAAGAATGCATAGTAATCCCCTTTGGGGACAATAAAGTACTCACAAACTACCACATAGGTGTTACCCCCTAAAAACTGACAAGGTAATAAGGGATCTAGAGACACAAGTAGATAGTCATCTTTCCTTTGACAACCATGTTGCCAAAGTGATTAGGAAATCCTACGTGGCCCACCTAATCAACAAAGGGTTTGCATCAGGATCAAAAGAGGTAGTGGTGGCCCTCTACTCTTAAGTCATCAGACCCATCATTGAGTACAATGCACCATTTTGGATGTACTCGACTAAGCATATCCAGCAACTGGAGAGACCACAGAGGTACCTCATCAAGAGGATAACTGGCCTCAAACAGTTGTGTTATGCAACACAACTGGTAAAACTAAATCTGTTCTCCATTGCGTACCGCCTACTCAGAGACACACTCTGCCTGACATACAGAACCATGTCCAACACATAACTGTAGAAAATGCTCCATCTACGGATAACAAAAGTGAGTCGCACTACACACTCCAGGGATATGATCCTCATCACAACAATGAATACAACATGCTGGTGGGATAGAGCACCATCCCAGACACTTGCCTTACTGTGGAACAGAGTCCCAATGTATATCAGACAGAGCCCCTCGCTGACACTCTTCAATATGAACCTTGATGAGTGGATGGGAAACAGACAATTCATGCCAGGCATCACATCAGCAGCCCCACTAGAAAGGGGCTTAGGGTACTAACTATTAGAACTAGGGCTTAGGAGACTAACCAATTGGGTGGTGAAAGCTGCACAACTTGCCAAGGCTAATATATGCCTTCATGAAGATAGTCTGCTACATACCTATGAACCTATGTGACAGGTACATGTCTGCAGATAGTAGATGTGTACTTCATTGTACAGTCATGTTGTACAGCAGGCACATGCACCACATACACTGTAATGCTTACAGATACTGGTGGCTATTATGTACAGTGGGTGAGATGTGCACCTCATGTCTTTTGTGCCATTGGGATGTGTGCTGGGTGGGACAGTCCTGGATGGCTCCCTGTCATGGTCACCCTCTTACACACATCTCTGCCCATCCATCTTTGGCTTATTATACTGTGTCCCCCCTACATATATATAGGTACATAGGTAGGTAATAGGCTATCTGCCTGAAGGCATATATTAGTATGGCCAGAGTGTGCAGCTATCACCACATATGGGGTTAGTTCCTTATGCCTCTGTGTAGCAGAGCTGATGAAGTGATCCATGGTGTGACAGTTCAGTTTCACATACACTCATCAAGGCTCCTCTGGAAGACTGTCAGTGAGGGACTCAGCTTAATGTAGGTTGGGAGCCTGTTCCAAAGCAAGGGATGTCTGTGAGTTAGTAATGTATCCCTCCAACATGTTCTATTTATTGTTGTGATGATTATATCCCTAGAGCATGTGACACAGTGAGCTTGGGTTTACTTCAGATAGAGCATGTGCATCAGTTCTGCATTAGACATGGACCTATCTATTGGGCAGAGATCGCCTGAGTAGACTGTATGCAACAGAGTACAGATTGAGTTACTTCAGTCTTGTTGCATGGGGCAATTGTTTGAGGCCAGTAATCCTCTTGTTGAGGTACTTCAGTGGTCTTTCCAGCTGTTGAAGGTGCCTAGTCAGATTCATCGCAAGTGTGCAGTGATACACTCTGATGGGTCTGATGACTGATGAGTAGAGGGAACCTCCTTTGACCTACATGCAACAACCTTGGCAATTTGTGGGAACACATAGCATGATTTTTTAACCACTTTCTGAATGTGTTTCTGGAAGTAGAGATGACTATCCACATGTGTCCATAGATTTCTTATTATTACCTCCATATTTAGGGTGTTGGCACCTATGTGGAATTTCTATGACTGTAGCTCGGGGCCATAATTTTGACACCACATCTGTCTGACTGAGACCCTTTTTAAGGATGTCTCTGTTGTTCCAAACATCGATTATGACAACCTTTTTGCAGTCATCCACAAACTTTGCTAACCATAGCCCTTGTCTGTTTGACTGTATTTCTGAAAAGTGTACACCAGACAGGAGGGGTCCCAGGACTGAGCCATGGGGGACAGCAGTTGTTACCAGCTTACAGCCCAGCAAGGAGACCACAATTCTTACCTTGTGGGATCTATCTGTGCCCCAGTTGGCAATCCATCAGATAACATACATGTTTATGCACAAGTTGTTGATTTTGTAGATAAGACATGTGTGTGGGATGTTGGAAAAGGGCTTTTCAAGGTCTATGTAGGTCATGTGGAGCTCATTTCATTGATGTATGTCCTGGGTAACTGCCTTGAAAACTGTCTAGCAGGTTTAGGGACCATGATCTGCCCCTGACCAAACCAAAATGGGTAAGGTTGGGTGTTTGTAGGCTCCCAATAGCTCTGTTTATGAGTTCCATAATGATGGACTCCATGGCCTTGCAGATCAGGCTTATTAGGCTTATAAGACAATAGTTCCCATGGTCTGTTGTGCACCAACACTTGTGGAGTGTGCCAAACGTTGCTGTGACCCATTCAACAGTTTCATATCCTGTACAGAGGGTGAGTCTCAACAGACTGTTCAGGTGCAGGGTCTGTTTGTTTTTGAGTTCACATATGACACAGGCAGGGACAACATGTTATCCCATAGATACCATGTTTTTAGGTTTATAGAGCTATTTAACCATTGTATATGTGATTTCTGGCTTTTCACAATCTCCAGGTATGGTAATGGGCCCTTTTGTCAGTGAGAGGGGGGTAAATATTCATGAACCTGTCTGGCAAGATGTTGGCAATGTCAGTCATGTACATGTATTCATTTACACGTTGCACTGACTCAGAACATATATGAGTTTACATTGATATTTATGGCATAGCTAAAGAAAGCTTCATGGTTCTCTATGGACTCTTTGGCAATATTTTTGCCAGAACATGGCTTGGATAATGCTAGGAGTGGTCATTGTTTCTTGATGATACTGATCAGAGATTTATTGATCTTTGGATTTTCACTTTCTTTTGTATTGCATAGTTTGATTATGACAGGGGTCCAATATATTATATGGGTCTGTTTTCATATCACTGTGTGCGCAAGGCAGGATTGGTGAATAGCGACATGTGTTGGGAGTAAGAATTGCAACTGCCAGATATGTGTGGCCCACTGCTGTACTCAGACATGGCCTAAGTGTGTGAGCATGCCCAGTATGACCTTTCAGTATGTTGTTGACTGACATTTGCTAAATAAGTGCGTGAGCATGCCCACTATGGGCATATATATATACTATATATGTGTGTGAAAATTCAAGTTGTTTTTTACTTCAGGGCTCACTTTTGTGTTGTACATCAACAGGAAGCGCACTGTGCCTGCAGGGCTTCCATGAGTCAATTTGCATAGACTTATCAACATTTCTACATACAGGGGGGACAGCTATTATTTGTACATTTCTAACCGGGGGGCACACCTGATTGTTACTGTGGGTGTACATAGGATGAGGGGTACACCTGACACTTATTCACATTTGCTAGGCCTGCACTGCTATGTCAGGTACTCCATTTCAATCTGTACTGTTGCCTATCATACTGGCTTGAGGCATACACTGTACTACAGACCTTAGCTTCCAATTTCACGCATATTAGTTTGTGACTTCATAGGCTACCCAACCCACATCACACTGCCTGGCCTGCTGTTATCTGTCTGCATAAGCCTGGGGGGAGATTACTCATATACCTCTTCAGAGGGCATGATACAGCATTTGTTTGTGTTTGCGTTTGTCTACAATTGTCCTGCTGGCTGTGACTGTTAGGTATGTAACACCCCCAACTGGTATGTGTGAGTGACTTAAGTTGTGTCTGTGCCAGTGAAATGCTGTCATGGCTTAGTGATTCAGTACTGTCCTGAGTTCGAGCCCTGTCACTGCTTTTTATTTTCCTGCTGGGCAGACCTGACTGGTTAAGGAACAGTAAAGCAGGTGTGAGCGTGTTTACCCGACTTTGCTCGACTTTGCTCAATGTTGCCCAACTTTGCCCGACATTGCCCGACATTGCGCTGGTTAGCACGGTGCGCAGCTATGCCCAGTTTGTATTTAAATACGCTCAATACTGGTAAAATGTGCTTAGCAGTGCTTTATATTGCTTAAAATAGGGCACTCATGCCTCAGGTGGTGCTGCAGGGCTGCCTATGTTGGATGCACATAGTACACTCCCTACACATGTTTGAAAACAGGTAGTGTCAGGTTAGGCATCCCTTTTACTGTATGTGCGAGTCAGAGAGAGGTGTCATTTCCAGAGTTCCTACTGAGTCAGTGTATGTGCTATGGTTTGCCTCTTTGCCAAGGCCAAGGCATACGGGGCATGCCTCCTTCTGCCTACTGGGGCAGGCTCAGGTTGTTCCTCCTCCGAGTCACGCTGTGCCTGTGCAGGCCTTGGCAATGGTGTGGGGCTGTTTGGCCCTGCCCCATGCTGTTCCTGCTGCAGCTATTTCTGCAGGATCATATTGTGTAGCATGGCACACACCATAACAATTTGGGTACATGTATTTGGTGAGTACTGCAAGGCTCCACCAGATGTGTCCAGGCACCGGAACCATGACTTGGACATCCCAAACACATGCTCAATTATGTTTCTTGTTTGTGCGTGTGCCTCATTATGGAGTTCTTGTTCAGGTGTGTGTGCATTTCTGATGGGTGTCATCAGCCATGGCTCCAGTGCGTATCCAGCATCTGCCACTAGGTGACCATCAGAGATGTCTCCATTGGCAAATCTCTGGTACAGCTGCATCAGATGCCAGATGTGGGAATCGTGATAGCTTCCAGGGCAGCCAGCACACACATTCATTATTATGCCCTGGGCATCGCACATGACCTGGTAGTTGATGGAGGGGAAGCCCTTGCAATTGATGTAGACCCTACCCCACTCACCAGGTGGTGCTTTGATGCATATGTGCATGCAGTCTATTGCACACACTACCTCAGGGTATTCTGCTATTTGGTGGAAAAGACGCATATTGCTGGCCAATGCCTCACGGGAATTGGGGAAATATACGTCATCACCGATATGTGCTGAGATGGCATCCAGGAACTGGTGGAGTACCCTGGATGCTGATGCCTGTGAAATCCTTATCGTATCACCAGTTTGTCTTTGGAAGGTACCTGTAGCTAGTATTCTTAGGCCAACACATACCTTGGTATCCACTGGGATGGGTTCCCCTCTGTTGGTTCTGTGTGTGAGGCGTGGCCGGCACAGCTCAACAATTTGCTGTAGGAGGTCTCTGTCGACTCTATAGTGCTCCACTATCTCCAGCTCATGTAGCCCCTGGTAGGTTACGCTGGGTCTGTACACTCTTCTCCATCTCCTCACTGTGGGTTGCTCAGCAGCATTCACAACATCACCACCCTCAGCACCTTGCACATGTTGGTTTATGATAGCAAGAGCAGCCCCTAACATTTTGTCTGACTTAAGCTTTTTAAGCTTTCCCTCTTTGTATACTGCAGTGTTGCAGAGTTCTTGCGAAAAAAACAGGGGGGAATGCTGTTTGCAGAGTTTAAAGTGCTGGGCTGGGCTAGTCTGCTGCCTGTGTAATTGGCTGATTCTGATATATTTCACCTGGCAGCTCTGCTAGTTCTCCTTGGTTAACTTCCTATTATGTCTTTTCCTTCCTTTTCCCTTTCTGTTTCCGCCCGGGGGGAAGCGCCACACAAACAAGCACAAACATGCGCACACGCGCACATGCTGTGTGCATGTTTGCAAGGAGTTTCCTTTCTTTTAACATTGTGCACCTTTGGTTTGAGGTTTTCAAATAGGACAGCTCTAGGCACGCCTCTTGCAATCCTGAGCAACTCAAAACAAACATAAGCCACTGTGCTCCAATTAGCTTACAGCCTGTCTGATACACCCCCTCATGATGACACCTATATTCTACTGTACTACTCACCTACTCCTACTCTTACACTCTTGGGACATGGCTCACATGCTTGGGAAAACTGGGATTCACTATACTTATCCTCATTTGCATAGGATTGCCTACTAATGCATGGTTACATCTCTCACACTGAGCCCCCCCCCCCCCTTAGCAACCACTACTCAGTGGCCATGTTGTCTTCAGCCTGCCATTCACCTGCATGGCAGAATAAGCTTTTTAGTGAAAATGCCTATTTTTGGCTTTTTTTAATTATTTTCTTGTTTTTATAAGTGCCGCACGTTTGCGTGGTGCTGCGCTATGCTTAAACATCGGAGACCGGGGGGTAAAAAAGTAAAATTTTAATATTTTAAATATTTATAAATGCCAATGGCCTTATATTTGGCCATTGGCATGCTTCCTCAACTGTATGCATCATTTATCTGGAGCTGTCATAGCTCTGTTCAGCTATTTGCAGAACGGTACTCCGTTACCAACGGAATACATTTCTGCAGCTAACACTAATCTTCCATGGACAGGTTAGTGTTTCCTGGATCGCAAATTTACCTTATTTGCATGGTTTTCACTAGCAAATGAGGTAATTTGCATACCATGATGCTGTCCGTGCAAGAGTAGCTTTAGCAGCTCTCGTGCACGCCCCTGCCAGCTGTACCTGGATCGCACGGCAGACATATTGCTGGCGTGAGCTCCTACACTCTTCTTGCACTCCGTGCAAGCTTTCATAAATCTGGCCCAGTGTTTTAATCATTATATAATGTATTGAAACATTCAACTAAATCATCTGTATTTTAGCAAGGAGTCATAATGCACATTTATGTCTCAGTGTAACCCATTCAGGGATAATGAAACTTGGATACAAAAGAGGTACTGGAAAACATATTGACATATTTGATTATGCATAGCTGAAGTGTGGGAGATTTTTCTACTCATCAGAACTTCAGTTAAAAGTGGTTACATAAAAATTGCATACAGTTGTATCACCTATTGTTATTTATTAACTAGTTAGTCTAAAATTTGATACGCATATCTCCAGGCTAAAGTGCTTCAAATATTATATAAATTATTAATGTTGTGTATTGTGATCCTATCATGCAAGCTCTTGAATTTTAGTTATATATGATATACCAAGTTGGATAATTTCTCAAAGGTGAAAATTAGTTAGGTGGAAGACAAATATCCCATCCTCGGAAAAATGTTCCAAAGACACAGAATTAGCATTGGTATGAGATTAACTTGGAGTGTAAAGGGACAAATTAATCCAGTAAAAAGCAACAGAGTGATTCAGCATGTTAAATGTGTATGCCTAAATGTGCTCCCCCTGCAGGATGCACACCTATAAGGGAAGAAACTTTAAAAAATGTTTAGAAGAATGAGGTAAGGAAGGGAGCTTTTCAATAGGGGGTGAGGAAAAGACAGCTGTTCTTGCTTGTTGCTAGATCTTTGGTGATCACAGACTCATTGAGTGACTGCAAGGACTGATTTCCTGGACTAAAAGGACATTATCAGGGGCATCAGTACAGTCTTTAGCATGCAAAAGCCTCCATGGCTTACTCAGATGGATTTTCAAGGATTCTTATTGACTAATACAAGGTAATGTGGTGGGTCACCCCAGCACTTCCTGGACTTATCCATAGTAACTCTGAGGTTGCACAACAGTAGAGAAAAAAGCAAGTCATGGAATGTAATTTCAGCAAACAGAACTTGACCTTTTTATATTTACCAAAACTATGTTTAATTACACAACATTCTCCTGATTTGCGATCTGCCTTATCAGCACTGCTTTCATTTCATAATTGAACTCTTATTTATATGGGTGATTGGCATGTTGTAATCAACAGATCAGATGTATAGGGAATCCCCAAGATGCCAAAGGTCTCAAGAAGAGGGAGATAAGAGATGCACTATATAAGCAATAGCTGTGACAGTTTCTGCTTAAGGTCAAATAAGCACAACAGAGCTGGATTTTTATTCCCACAGATTTCATTCTCTATTAGGGAATGAGTGCATTCTTTACCACTCCAGAATATTTCCACTTGTTTAACAGGCTGTTGACATGTAGTGAATTAATACCAGATCCTGATGCAGGTGAATTAAAGATGGCCAAACTACATGGTCTTCCCTTGAAATTTTCCTGAGTATCTTTAAAGGAAACCTTTAAGCTTTGTTGAAAGAACTGACTGATAAAAATAAACCTGTGATGACAGGAGCAAAGACTTTTCCATGGATCCAAAAATTGAAGAAAACAGACTCACAGGATTTAAATGGAAAATGAGAGCTATTAGATTAAAGATGAAAATTCCTTTGGGAGAGAATGAAGAATCTATTTTTCAATGTTCCTTGGGATACTAAAAAAGTTGGCAATAAAACTCCAGCATCAGGTGGCTCTTTATAATGTTTTGGCCTTGCAGTCACACGTATCTTGATAATAGATCATAGGAAGTTACTAGGTTATTGGCCCTGAGGCCCTTATAAGCCTAGCAAAGAGTTTAGCCCATGTTTAGACAAGTCAGCACCTGATGCCCCTGTCCAGCAGGGCCACAAGTGGAATCCCAGGGATGTATGTTCTATTTCCCATTCAGTTATCCAGGTTGTGCTTAAAAAGGGATGATAATGTACTCTGCTTGATGTGGAGAGGGAGTCTATTCCACAGATGAGGAAGTATCTTGGAGACAAATCTGTCCTGCCAACAAGTCCTATTGATGACATAGACCAGGCTGAGGTTGTGCATGTGGGTTAATCGAGGGGAGCTTGACTTGCGGATATGCAGCAGTCCCATCAAAGCGGGGTCTGAGATTGCTTTGTATGCCAGGCAGAACTCACTTCTGATATATTTACAGTGAGTTAATCACACTAATGTCCAATACTGGAAATAGTTGCACCTATTACAGTACAAGAAATCCAAGAGACAATATTAGCAATATTTGTGGGTTAACCAGTCTCCCAAAAGAGATTTGAGCATTTCATAAAGAGATGGCGCTAAATGTGTTTTTAAGTTTTTTAATTAAATTTAAGTAACTAGAAAGATATACATAAAATGTAAAAATGTTGAACCAGGCAAAAAAACACCTTGTAAGCTGCAAAAAATACACTTCCAAAAGTTTTCTTTAGCGCTTTCATCCACCTTTATTAGTCGTGAACTTCTTCAGAATAATTTACATCACATAAATATTTCTTAAATAGTATTGTCACCGGAAATGATCTCATTACTAATTAAATAGTATAGTATTTATCTTGTTCTTTGAATATTCCCATATTTACATGTTTGTACTAAATCTAAGTATTTACAAATTCTGATTTACAAAGTTGAATAACTAAAAAGTCTATGTTTTTTGTTAATTATCTATATATCAGAAAACATTTTAAATTTATTACTTCGTTGAGTCCTGGGGCTACATCAGCTCCAAATATTAACTGCCACAAAGTTTCTTTGCATTCCAGAATATTATTAAGGTCCCCTGTCAGTAATCCCTTCTTTACTGTGTCTAAGATGAAGAATTCGAATTTTTTGAAATCCCTGCATATTAAAGAATGTCTCGCTAAAGCGTTATTTGTATCTTTCTTTTTTATTGCTAAGGTGTGTTCATACACCCTGCGTTTCAAAGTTCTTTTAGTTTTTCCTATGTAATAATCTTTGCATGTCAGGCACGTAGCCAAGTATACTACAAATTCACTATTGCAATTAGAATATTCCTTGGCCCAAAAAGTTTGATTTAAGTGTTGTATTGTCACAAAAGAAGTGTTGCTCATGTACCTACACTGCTTACAGTTCGTACAACTAAATGTGCCTTTCTTGTTGGTACAATACCTGTCATACTTGTCATTCTTGTCACCACTAGATTCCAAAATACTTTTTAAACTTACTACCCTCTTATAAGTGAATTTGGGTTTTTGTCCTATCACAGAAATAAGTTCTCTATTTCCCATATTCACCTTCCAATTATTTTCTATAATTGTTTTAATGTGCCACATTTCATTTGTTATTGGCAATGGGAAAGCCGTTACAAATCCACTTTCTTTTCTTTCTTGATCTAGCTTCTCTACACATATCAGAGGTGTTCCCACTAGCACATCCTCGGATAGCAGTATGGGTTTAGCTACTCCCTTTCTTAATGGCAAAACCTCATTTTCTATTTTGACTATGTAATCCCTACTGTAACCTCTGTTTAAGAAAAGTGATCTCAAAAGAACTAATTCCTTATCAAAGATGCTATCTTTAGATGTCAACCTACTTAATCTAATGATCTGACCTTTGATGACCCCTCTTTTCATGTGTTCTGGATGCAAACTGTCCTTATGTAAATAACAGTTTGCAAAGTATGGTTTCCTATAAATTTCACTATGAAATGTCTTGGTCTCATCATCAATTTCTAAGGTCAGATCTAGGAATGTGATCTTCTTTCCAAAATCTCCTATTTTGAATTCTAAGAACTTTGTTGTTTTATTTAAAAATTCAACCAGTTCTACGAATTCCTTGTATTCTCCTTTCCATAGAAAAAGTAAGTCGTCTATGTATCTACGGTACATGATTGTTCTATTATACAAAGCATGCGTCTTTAAAAATTTAATCTCCCAATTTGCCATCACAATATTCGCAAATGAAGGGGCCACCCTAGATCCCATCGCTACTCCCAATTCCTGCTTGTAAATGTGATTGTCAAATTTGAAGAAATTGTTTTCCAGAACTAACTCCATTAGGCTACACAGTGAATTAACCTTAGTATTAGAAAAGGATGTGTTTTCATTTAAATATTCTCTCATGAATTCTATACCCTCTTCTTGATCTATACTGGTGTATAGATTTTTCACATCCAAACTTCCAAAGAAAAGATTTTCTTCTGTGATGTTTATCTTTCTTAATATTTCTAAAAGGCTCCATGAGTCTCTTAAGAAAAATTCAGACTTCTGTACTAATGGATTCAATACATTGTCCAGCCAGATCGAAATGTTTTCTGTTTTCGACTGTTTGGCTGAAATGATAGGCCTAAAGGGTGGTCTTGTTGTACTGCTTTGTATTTTGGGTATTCCAAAGAATACTGCTAGTCTAGGGTGCTCTTTATGCATGAATTCATAATCACTCAAATCCAATTCTCCTTGTGAGAACATGTCGAACAAAATGGTATCTAAGACTCTAAATTTCTTATTTACTATGTCATAATTAACTTTTTTATATGTTGTCGTATCCTGTAACATCATATTAATGGAAGTTTTATAATCATTGTTGTTCATTATTACCACTTTACCCCCCTTGTCTGCTTTCATTATTCTTATATTGTTGTTGTTCACTAGAGTTTTCAAAGTGTCTGTCTCCTCTATAGTTAAATTATTTCTATCATTATTGAGTGTGATGTCTCTAAAATCCTTTTCACACAATCTTTGAAACACCTGCAAGGTGTTCATAAGGGGTGGATTGTAGGTACTTGGATTGCTCACTTTAATCCTGTCATGTAGTCTAATGCTACTTATATCTTCCATGATGTAACTTAAGTTTAACTTTCTCAGGAACAGTCTGAAATCTACAAGAAGTTTTCCAAGATTCATGTGGTTGGACGGAATGAATGTGAACCCTTTCTTTAAAATACTGGTGATGTGTTGATTTAATACCAAATCCGATAGATTTAGTATACCCACTTCATAAGAGTCCACATTTATCTCTGGAGAAATGGTTACCATCTCCTCTTGTTCTTTCCTCTGCCCTTCCCCCGGGACTGGGTGGAGTTGTACCATTTCAAAGTTTTTTTGTTTTTTTCTGCTACCCTCTGAAAAGGAGTAGTGTTTGCTTCAGAAGGTAATGCAGCTTTCTCCACATAATTCATGTTGCTGTTGTTATTAATGTTGTTTACACTCCCAGTACTAGTGGTGGGTAGAGCCGGGTAATCTTCCTGTATGATGTCACTGTTTCCTTTATCACCTACAGTTGTTGTTTTATTTAAAGTCCTGATAACATTTGCTCGACTGATGTCAGCAGAGTTATCGATTTCATTTCTTTGTACAGATTTAACTGATGTCACAGACTCTGCCGAGACAATATATGCCTGATTTGTCTTATAGGAAAAAATGTCTCGCCTCAGTTTTGATTGTTTTCTTGTAATTATAGTTGCCCTTTGTCTGTCCGCTTTTACCTTGACACCATTATAAAGATCTTCAAAGCTGTTAAAACTTGAATAGTCACGTATTTTTTCATCTAAAGATCTTATTTTAATGTCTAGGGCCTCTATTTCATTAATGTAGTGATTTCTTAAAATGTTCATCATCTTTATTCCTGTTTCGTTATATAAGTCTATCAATTCTCTACTTAACGAATCACCCGGGGAAATGCAATTTGGAAATTTGGCAGTCCTGAGTCCCTTCGGTACTACCTTTCTGTTAACACATTCAGTTAAGTACATCACTTCCAAGTCTAGCGTCACATATTTGATAGTCAATTTTTCTAGTTCAAAAATATTCTTTTTGCATGTTAATGTATCGTCACTTGGTACACTTACTGTTTCATTCTGGAGCGTTTCCCCTATGTTCGTGAAGGGATTCGTTTTGTCTTTTATGTTATGCTCAAAGGCTTATGACAGCACTATCAAAGTCAAAACTAAGGAATACAATGCAAATGCCTATGTGCTTATGTATCTAGTAGACAAATGCCTGGAATAAGCACTGCTGTTTTGAGTTATGCTGCGTAAAGTGGGTGTTCCTTATCCTCTTTTCTTTTTTTTTTGTAATATTTCCCTCTTTTGAGTCTCTGTCACCTGAATGCATTTTTTCTATTAACTCATTCAGATTAACATGAGTAGAATTTCACACCTCCTGACACACACACACACACACACACACACACACACACACACACACACACACACACACACACACACACACACACACACACACACACACACACACACACACACACACACACACACACACACACACACACACACACACACACACACACACACACACACACACACACACACATACCCTGGAGAGTGTTGACATCTGTGCAGTTACATGGTTTAAAGTCATGGAAGGCACCCTGACAGTACAAGGCTATAATGCCTTCCACACATTTAGACCAGCTACCACACAAGGAGAAGTTTAGCTGGTTCAACCAGCTCCCTGAGCCAGTATTTTGATCTATCACCCCACCGTCAACTCTCAACTTTTCAAGTGAAGAGCAAAAAAAAAAAAAGCACTTTATTCACTGTAGTAAGCTGATCAATAAATGACTGGCTAATTGCATTGAGATCTACTCTCCCAGCTCTTATATTAAAGACAAAAAAAAAAATGGACATTCCTTCTCCAGGCACACCAACCAGGTGGGCAGATGGATGACATATCCCCCTCCCCCCCACACACAATCTAGCCACTCAGGTCACAATTCTTTTTCCCTGCCCCCAACACTCCTTTACATACTTTGCCTGCACAGAACACTACAGCACTCATGCTTTAGTTTAAAAAAAAACATTTTATATATATATATATATATATATATATATATATATATATATATATATATATATAAAAAACCACACAGTGCCGAGCAATGACCCAAATGAAGAATGTCAGGAAAAAATAAATCCAAATTACGCGTTTCGTTCACTTTTAATGACTGTGAACTTCCTCAGAAATACAAAAAATATAAAAGCAATTAATTTAAATAACAGTAATTGATGTCACATGAAAAAATAATCCAATCATAAACTAATACCAATTTAACTTAGTAAATTAAACTATTAAAAATGAAGCCATTAACATTAAATGTTTCCTGCAAGCACAAAGGTTTTAGTGTTAGATAAAATTTAAATTAATAATATTATACTCTCTAAAACTGGTGTTTATGATGAATGATGTATGCATAAGTATTTTTAAGTGTACAGTTTCTATGTGACATTATATATTTTAATAGTTTAATTTACTAAGTTAAATTGGTATTAGTTTATGATTGGATTATTTTTTCATGTGACATCAATTACTGTTATTTAAATTAATTGCTTTTACATTTTTTGTATTTCTGAGGAAGTTCACAGTTATTAAAAGTGAACGAAACGCGTAATTTGGATTTATTTTTTCCTGACATTCTTCATTTGGGTCATTGTTCGGCACTGTGTGGTTTTATGAAGTTTTTGGTTGTTATATATATATATATATATATATATATATATATATATATATATATATATGTATCTTTTTAAACTGTAGCAAACTGCCTGCTACCGATGTATCAAACAGTTGCTACAGTTTATACTTGTCTCCATGAAATGCTGCAGTGCTCATACTTTAGCTTAAAAAAAAATCTTTTTTAAAATGTAGCAAATGCTTTAGTTAAAAAAAAAAAAAAAAATATATATATATATATATATATATATATATATATATATATATATATTTGTTTTTTTTTTAACTGTAGCAAACTGCCTGCTACCAATGTAACAAACATTTGCTACAGTTTATGCCTTGCCTGCATGGCGAGCACTACAGCATTCAGCTTTTATTACAAAAAAAAGATTTTTTTTCTTTTGAACTGTAGCAAAATGCTTCATACAATTTAAACCATGCATGGAGCTCTAAAGCACTCAGGTTTGACAGCAAATACAATACCAGCTTTCAAAAGCTGGTATTGCATTAAATATCAGGATCATGTCCCCTAATACTTTGCACTTGGAGCAGTTGCCCCCTTTCCCACCATAGCTATGCTACTGCAGACAAGACGGGGCAAGAGGTGGAGGTATATCAATCTACATAAAAAATCAGCACTCTTCTAGATTAGTCAAACAATATGACATGCTTGAGCTTCATGTCCAACTAACCTTAGGTAAAGTTCAGTAGCATATCCTTGCTTGCAATAGGCCCCCCATCTATAACTCAGGACAACCATGCCACATATGTTAATGTACTGAAGTCACTCACAGTTATACACAACTACTAACATGCAGGCTCAAAGATTTCCTGGATTTTGTCAATGTAATAACCCTGGAACAGCTTGAATTCATACCTACCGTGGCACAAATATCCTGGATCTGGTACTCACAAATATGAGGGAATGTTGCACCCCCACTCCACTGTGTAATGTTCTCACTGGTCAGGTCAGATCACAAAAAGGTAACCCTTGAAATAAATATAAAGGCTAAACTTCCAGCAAACACCAGAACCTATAAGAGCTTTTCCAAGGCTAACTACCTCCTATTAAGTTAAGGCATAGCTAAATTCCAAGGCCTTCATATTTTATGTGGCAGTGTTTACCCTGTACAAGTATTTAAATAACTGCATAGAAACTGCACTACTAAACTAAAATTAACTTAGGACAAACTCCAAAAATAAGCCCTCTTAGTGGACCCCCGTATAATAGGTTGAATAGTAAAAGAAAGAAAATATTATCCAAAAATAGGAAGGGCTATGTCCAATGAAAAAAAAAAGAACTCCCTCATCAGTCTCAGCAGGCAACTCAGGGGTCTAACCAAGTCCGACAAAGCCAACTTTGAGACAAAAATAGCCTCCCAGACTAAAGATAACCATTATGCATTTTTCAATTATGCACGCAGCCTTAAATGGAACTTCTAACAACATGCTGAAATAATAGTAAATGAAACTTCCTATACTAAACTGGGTGATGTAGCAAATTTGCAGGCCAATAAATTTAACTCCAACTATACACCATCTATTACCCCCAGTTCCTCCCAGTAAATACCCTGTATCATTTCTCCACCAACTATCACTGAAGAACAGGTCCTCACCGCAATCTCCAGAGCTTAAAACACTACATCAGTGGGTCATGATGATATCCCAGGATGCCTCCTAAAGAACATGAAACATGACATGTCATGCCCACTAGAATCTCTGTTCGATCACAACATCAATGCAGGCTTTGTCCCTACAGAATGGAGGACTGTAACTGTCATCTCTCTACACAAAGGTGAACCATCAGTAGACACAGGAACTACAGACCTATAGGTTTGACTAGTCATATATGAAAGGCCATGGAAAGAATTATTTTGGACCTGACAAGCAAAGACATAGGAAATCTTCAAATAATGGACCCATCACAGAACCTACCCTGAACTGGCAAAGGCATTTGACACAATACCTCATGCTGGTATTATAGACAAACTCACACATTTAGGTATAAATCCCTATGTCACCCGATGGAAAGCCAAATGGGTCACAAATAGGACACAGGAAGTTAGAGTGAGGGAATCTACATCCACCAAGAGGCCCGCATGTTACAAGTGGTTTTCCTCAGTGCTCAGTAATGGGACCTCCACTGTTTGGACTATACTTCTCTGAAGTAAAGGCAAGTGTAGAGGGCCTTCAGCTGACCAAATCTGTTGATGACTGCAAGCTAAGTACAAACACTGAGTCCCACAAAGATGTAGATATCCACTAAAAATGTCTGACATGGACAAATAGCTGGTGCCAGAACCATGTTCTTAAACTCAATGGAAAAAAATGCATAATTATACCCTTTGGGAAGACGACCACCCCTGCACATTGCAATATCGATAACATTCCCCTAAGAGTAGGCCTGATGGTAAGGGACTTGTACTCAGGTTGGGAGTAACCTGAAATTTTATCACCATGTGTCCATGGTAGTGAGAACATCCTTCTACGTGGTGCAACTTTTAATTAAGGGCCTGGTGCCCAGATCTAAGGAGATCATAGTTTCACTATACTCAGCTTCATTAGACCAATAATTGAGTACAATGCACCCTTTGGCATGTACCTGACCAGTCATTTGCAACAGCTGGAGCAGCACATAGTTTGCTCACTAAAAGATTACAGAGTGTAAATAATATGTCCTATGCGAATTGCCTCAAAGCTCTGTCCCTGTACTCAGTCTCCTACAGACTACTGAGGGGTGATCTATGCCTAATCTACAAGGCATTCTCTGATTCAGTCCTGATGGATCTGCTGCACATTTGAAAAACAAACAGCACTAGAATTACCCTAGCTAAGGATCGAAACCTCATCTGTCACATAAACAAAATATGTTGGAGGTACAGGTATGCATCTGAGAGATTACACATTCTCTAGAACAAACTCCCCATTTATGTGAAACAGAGCTCTTCCGTAACCTTATTCAAATGCAATTTGAACTAACTGATGGGAAATCACAACTTCACACCTGCCTTGTCACCTTTGGGCTTTATGAATAGGGGCAGTTTGTAGATGCCCCAAAACACAGGTATATACCAAAGCCATTCTAGCTCCTGGGTATTAACAATTGAAAAAACTGGGGCATGAATGGCTGGATTTAAAAAGGCTCTAGAGCCATTAGGCTAGTAACTTCCTATGACCCTATGATCCTACACACACACACACACACAAACACACACACACACACACACACACACACACTCACACACATATATATATATATATATATATATATATATATGGGTCTACTATGTTAGACCGATAGTCCACAACACCAACACCCACAACACCGACACCACAAGAACGAAACTGCAAAAACACGAAAGCTCACATGCCCGACAAACCACAATACTGACAGTTAACAAAACAAAATATTCACTGTTCCACACAACACACACACAATACATGCACACCAACAACCTAAAAACCTACACTACACCTTGCACACAACTATCTATGCACTAACCTTAACCCAAACCCCAACTCTAAGGTCCGTTACTATCACACACTTACCTTACCCACACCCTAACCCTAACTCACTTAATCCGCCCCTAACCCTCAAGTCCCTCACTATCGCAAACTTACCTTACTCGCACCCTAACCCTAACTCACTTAATCAGCCCTAATCCTCAAGTCCCTCACTATCGCACACTTACCTTACCCCGCACCCTAACCCTAAGTCCCTCACTATTGCACACTAACCTTACATGCACCCTAACCCTAAATCCCTCACTATCGCACACACACCTTACATGCACCCTGACCCTAAATCTCTCACTATCGCACACTTACCTAGTTGCACTCACACATTTCCAGTGTCGGTGTTTTCGCTGTCGGGATTCCGATTTGTCAGTTATCTGCTCCGTCTGTCTTCTGGCGTTGGTGATGTCAGTGTCGAACTTCTGAGCTTTCTTTCTAACATAGGAAACCCATATATATATATATATATATATATATATATATATATATATATACACACACATATATATATATATATACATATACACACACACACACACACACACACACACACACACACACACACATATATATATATATATATATATATATATATATATAGCTAGGACTATTGAACGAAAGTTCAATAGTCCGAATCCAAAATATCGCAACACACTTTAACGAAAGAGCTTTCAGTGAAAAAGTGCTTTCATTAAAGTCCGTCAAAAAAAAAAAAAACACTAAATCTTCTTTTATGCAGGGGGGCAAGCCTCCCTGCACCCCCCCATGTGGGGGGTTGTGCCCCCCACAGCCCCCTACTTTTATATTCTCACTCCGTGGTCGCACTACAGTGGGGAAAATGGAATTCTCCCTTAACCGCACCGTAGTGCGACCGGCGCAACCAGCATACATAACTGAAAGTGCTGCTTCGGTGAACAGCACTTTCAGTTATGTATGTTCGGTGATTTCTGCTTTGGCAGAAAGTGCCGTCGGATCTGTAGAGATCCCATATGTGTATATATATATATATATATATATATATATATATATATATATATATATATGGGTCTACCTGACAACACCGGCCTTTTCTAACACGAACAACGAAATCACCGACACCACATAACCGAAAGTTCACAAACATGAAACCTCACATGCCCGACACACCACGATCCCGACAATCAGCAAACAAAACAAATCTCCTGTCCAAAAATCACACACACAACACAAGCACACCAAAATCCTTACAAACCCACACTAAACCTTACATACACAACTATCTATAACCTTAACCCAAACCCTAATCCTAAGGTCCGTCACTATCGCACACTCACCTAACCTGTGCCTTAACCCTAACTCACTTAACCCACCCCTAACCCCAAAGACTGTCACTATCGCACACTCACCTAACCCGCACCCTAACCCTAACTCACTTAACCTGCCCCTAACCCTAAAGACTGTCACTATCACACACTCACCTAACCTGCGCCCTAACCCTAACTCACTTAACCCACCTCTAACCCTAAAGACTGTCATTATCGCACACGCACCTAACCCGTTCCCTAACCCTAACTCACTTAACCCACCCCTTTCCCTAGAGTTTGTCAATATCGCACACTTAACTTACTCGCACCCTAACCCTAGCGTCCGTCACTACCACATACTTACACAGCCTTTTCACATGTCGGTGTTCTCAGCGTCGGGGTTTTCATCCGTCGGTCATCTCAGTTTTCGATCTTCTGGTGTCGGTGTTCTCATCGTCGGCATTGTCAGCTTTCGGGGTTGTCAGGTAGACCCATATATATATATATATATATATATATATATATATATATATATATATATATATATATATATATATATAGTTTATTATCAATATGTTGAATGCAAAAATAATTTTCGTTCGACATATCAAAGCGAAAACTTGAAAGTCAATAAAAAAAGTCACAATGTCAAATCCGCTGATCGAATTCAGCAGATTCAACATTGTTTTCGAACGCAGCACCTGATGTCTGTATAGGAGCTCACGTACCATAAACTCCTATACCTGACATCATGTTTTTGCAGGGGGGCAAGCCCCCCTGCATCCCTCCATGGGGGGGCTGCACACCCCCTGCTAACTATATATTCCAACTCCGAGATCACACTACAGTGAGGAAAGGGATGAATTTCCCAAACTGCACTGCACCACGATCTCTGTACAGTTCTTCAAATTTATATTAGCAAATGCACAATACATTCACTAAATAAATGTTTAAACATTGAGAATGCACGCATATGAAACATTCGAACATCTGTAGTTCGAATTTTTCATATGGGTGCATTCTCACCTCGACATTATAATAGTAAACATATATATGTGTGTGTGTGTGTGTGTGTGTGTGTGTGTGTGTGTGTGTGTGTGTGTGTGTGTGTGTGTGTGTGTGTGTGTATGTAAGCTAATAGTGGAAATATGTGCCCACTATTATTTCTTTTGATTGCATTATTTATACAAATAATAAAGCTGGACAAGTCTTACGGCTATAGAAAATTATATGGTATTGTGTAAAGATTTTGCTAGATGTATGCATATTTCCAATAATGTGTCTATAATTATACATTTATTACAGAAATGAAACAGCAATTCTTAAGTTGTCTTGCTATACAATGAATGGCAGTGTCTCTGTTGTATTTATAAATATGCTGAATTTACAAGACTTTGGCTATGTTAAGAAACTGCTTGTCATCCACATACATATTGTCAAGTTATAAAAATGAGAATCAATAAAATATTTCAGTCTGAATAAATCAGACAACCTAACATTGTCTAATTTATGTTCTTTTTGATCTTTATCCGTTTATAAAATAAAATTTAGCTTAGTTAGTATTCTCTGTAAAGTTCTTCTCAGACTTCTTCCCAAAAAAAATGGTCAGCATTTCTTAATGTCATGAAATGATTTATTATGAGAATGTATTGCAATAGAAATATCTCCTGACAAGTGTCAGTGGTTGTAGTTATTGTTGATGTAAGATCTTGGTATTTGTCAACTATACATCAGTTAGGTTATGATTAAAATTTAAACTGAAATTAGTGCAAGTCCTGTATTTCCATACCTGTATATCAGTTTAATGTGTGCACAATGAAATGGCATCTAAAACTTCAGAAGCCTTAGAATGTCTAGCAGAAGGAGCTTCACATAGGACATTCAGTCTAACAGATGCACGTTTTTGAATGCTGCAAACTTCGTTTAATAAAATGTGACAGATTTCATGAAGTGCTGCTCCTTCAGTTCTCTATCAGATCATGAACCTAGTGTTAGCAACATTCTAGTTTGTAACGTTATTTATGGACTGGCAATTGAAGATAACAAAATGTTTTGGATGTAGACATTATGTGCCCAAAAAGGCTATACTTCTGGTAGCAATTCTTTGCAAAATGTGAACTTGTCCAATTCACCAAACAAAAATGCTTTGAGTAGAGCAGACTGGACAGAGGGCCAATGCGTGTCATGCACAAGGGACTAGTCACTGGTTTGAGATTCTGTTTGAAAACCAAAGATGTAATGTTCCTCCGAATCATAGCACAGGCACATTCTAGTAACTGATGGTGATACGCCAGGTGTCCCTTTGTAAGCAAAACCAGAATTCTGAGCAAAGTACAGCAAATATTAAAATGTTGTTACACATTTAAAGCATTTGCAGGGGGGCCTTGCCATCCTGCTCCTACCTTATGCAAGGGTATTTCTATCCACTCACCACTGTTGCTTATATATACTGACTTCAAGATTACAGTGTTTCAGAACAGGGGGAAAGGCCTAGATACTACAGTCTGATCTGATGAGAAAGTAAGCAAGGTAGTGGATGAGAACATATCTTTACTTTCAGAAATAGTCTCTTGCTGAAGAGAAAGTTATGTTATATGAACATGTGGAACTTGTATACTCCCCCATCAGATCGTGAAGGGATGTTCCGCTGTAGAAAATGTAAGGCATGTAAATACATCCATATAGTCAATAGTTTTATACATCCAACAGGGAATTTCATTATTGAAATTTCCCTTTATGCGATTGCCATAAATAGGATTTGGTTTATTTTGCCTATTGTGTGGAATGTTATGCCTATTATGTCGGAAAGACCAATAGACTTCTAAAGGATAGAATTTTAGGACCACCATTCCACCTTTCTGGAGACACTGGAAAACAAGAAGGTCATACCAAACAGCCAGATATTGGGTGATTTCACTTACCCTACCATTCACTGGGAAAACTAAAAATTCCCATGCCCAGCGCTTCCTGGAATTCATCAACTCAAATGCCCTGGATCAGCTTGCAAACTCCCCTACCAGAGGTGAAAACATATTGGACCTGGTCATCACAAACATGGGTAACCTCAGTTTCTTACACCACACCGGAGGTCAACCCATTACTGGTTAGATCAGACCATAAACTAATCACTCTGGATGTCCACATCCCACCACCACCCCCAAATAAGGAAACCACAGTAAAAAACTTTTCTAAAGCAAACTTCACCTTATTTAAGACAGAGGTGGTAAGTTTCACAGCCCCCACGCTAAATGATAACACTGCCCAAAATGCAGAAACCTTTACAAATGCACTCTATGAGCACCTACAAGGATGCATGGATCATGCCATCCCTAGCAAAACAAAGACTCACTCCTCTAAGAGAAAGAAACCAGTTTGGTGGACCCCTGCAATAAACAGGCTATACAATAGAAGGAGGAAACTAGTTCAGAAAAAATGCAAATCCCAAGAAGGAAAGACATACCTGATCAGTATCAGTAAGAAACTGAGGTCCCTCATGAAATCATTCAAGGCTAACTTCAAAAGAAAAATAGCCAAGGATTCAAAAGATAACCACAAAGCCTTCTTTAGCTATGTTAAGAATCTAAGTGGCAACTCGCAGATATGCACTGAACTAGTGCAAAATAGCACAAAATATACTGAACCTACTGATATTGCCAACATCCTGGCAGATAGATTCAGTGCAAACTTCACCACCCTCTCACCTCCAAAAGGGCCCACAACAATACTGGAAAAGTGTAGTGTCCTAAAAATCACAGATGCACAGGTGAAAACAGCTCTTTCAAAAGCCAAAAACACAGTGTCAGTGGGATAAGATGGTGTCCCAGGCTGCGTCTTGCACGAACTACAGAATGAACTAACCTCTCATCTAAACACGCTGTTCAACCTTAGTCTCTCCACAGGCTACATGCCCATAGAATGGCGCACAGCAATGGTTATTCCTCTCCACAATGGAGGGGCCATGACTGACCCTGGTAACTATCACCCCATAAGCCTGACTAGCCTGGTCTGCAAGGCTATGGAGTGCATCATCATGGAACTCATTAACAAAGACATTGGGAACCTCCAAACACTTGATCTGACCCACTTCGGCTTTGTTTAGTGCAGAACATACCTACTAAACCTGGTTGACTTCTTCGAGACAGTCACCAAGGCCATATTTGAGGGAAAGGTGGTTCACACAGCCTACCTTGACCTCGCTAAGGCTTTCAACACCATCCCCCACTCGGGTATTATAGAAAAACTCACCAGCCTGAACATAAACCCCTATGTCACAAGATGGGTTGCCAACTGGCTTACAGACAGAACTCACACGGTAAGAATAGCAGGCTCCAGGTCTGACTCTAAGCCAGTCACAAGTGGTGCCCCACAAGGCTTGGTCCTGGGACCCCTACTCTTTGGCATATACTTCTCATAAGTACAGGCAAACACAGGAGGACTATGGCTAACCAAGTTTGCCGATGACTGCAAACTGGGAGCCATAATTGACTCTCCGGCTGACATGGACATCCTCCAAAAGGGCCTTACTGAGACAGGCACCTGGTGTCAAAGTCATGGCCTCAAGCTAAATGCCAAAAAATGCATACTCATCACGTTTGGGAAAAACAAAACACCCACAAATTACCACATAGGTGGCAGCCCCCTTAATACAGAATAGGTAATAAGAGATCTGGGGAACCAGGTAGATAGTAATCTCTCCTTTGGCAATCATATTTACAAAGTAGTTAGGAAATCCTTCTATATGGCCCATCTAATTACTAAAGGGTTCGCATCTAGAAATAAAGAGGTTATACTGCCCCTATACTCGTCACTCTTTAGACCCATCAGAGTACAATGTCCCATTTGGGATGTACCTCACAAGACGCTTCCAACAGCTGGAAAGATCACAAATGTACCTCACCAAGAGGATTACTGGTCCCAAACATATGTCCTATGCAGCCTGACTGAAAAAACTCCAGCTGTACTCAGTGGCATATTGTTTACTCAGAGGTAATCTCTGCCTGACTTACAAAGCCATGTCCAACTCAGAATCGATGGACATGCTCCACCTAAAGAAATCCAGGACACTGTGATCCATTTGCTCTAGTGAGCTAAACCTTGCCACAACAATAAATAGGACATGCTGAAGGGATAGATTCCTGTCAGAGAGACTCCCCATGCTTTGGAACAAAATTTCAAATTACATCAGGCAGAGCCCCTCACTAACACTCTTCAAGAGAAACCTTGACGAGTGGATGGGTAACAGAAAATACACCCCTGGGATCACTTCATTGGCTCTGCTTGACAGAGGATCAGTTAATCAATGGGGTGGTGAAAGCCGACACACTCTGGCTAGGCTTATAAATGCCCTTGGGAAGATAACCTAGTACCTACCTATGAATGACATCAGAAATAAGAAGACAATGAATGCTCTAGCTCAGCAAGCACTTGATAAGGGACAGGATCATATCTTTAGGTTCCTGGTGCTAGAAGTATTAATAACCAGTATGAGAGGAAGAGACTTTAAGAATTTAACTGAGCTAAGAGAGCGGGAATGGATAATATGACTTAATAGTGATAACTTTTCTGGGTTGAATGAAAGGCTGTCCTTGAAACTAAATTTGAAAGCAGAACATTTGATACACTGAATAATGTATTTTTATTTGTTTGATTTTTCATGATATACATTGTTTAATGATGTTTTATTGATGCTGTATTTTGATTGGATGATAGTTAATATAAATAAGGGTGGGGGCTATATGTATGTAGGTTTCAAGAAGCAGTTGTGAAAATAGACTGTGAAAGCACTTGCCTTTTTTATTGTTTTACTGTGTATTAAAGTGTGCTTATAGCCATGATATACTCTCTTTCATTTTGGATTTAATTAGTATGTAGATAGATAGTAACCTAGCTTTTGACCAATATGTCTCTAAGGTAGTAAGGAAATCCATCTATGTTTCTCAACTTATGCACAAGGGCATGGCATCTAAGTGCAAAGAAGTCATTGTTCCACTGTATTCAGTCCTCTTCATCAGACTTATCATTGAGTAAAATCCCTCCTTTGGTATGTACCTGGCCAGGCATGTGCAACAACTGGAAGGTCCACAGAAGTCTGTCACAAAAAGAATACAGGGAGTAAACAGTATGTCCCGTGCAAATCACCTGAAAGCCTTATCTTCGTACTCTGTTTCTCACAGACTGTTGAGATGTCATCTATGCCTGGCATGCAAGGTACCCTTGGAGCCCATTCTGATGGACCTTTTGCATATCTGCAAAATGAACAGTGTTAGAATTGCTTGACTGATAAATTTACACTTTCCTTGCAACATAAATTGGACATGTTGGAGAGACAGGTATGGGACTCGGAGAATTCTCCTAATCTGGAACTCTTCCCCAGTCCTGTTATTGACAGACTTGGACCAGTCAGTGGGAAAGGAATATACCCAGGGTCTAGCACCTTGCCTCTAATGGACAGTCACAGACTGTAAATGTTGCCCTAGTTTATATATATCCCGTAAAATAACCTCTAAAGCACATAAACTTGTGGGATACATTTGAAAAGCCTGGGTGTACTTACAAGGGCTAGCACATACAATTTTGGGATACATTTGGGATGCTTGGAGGGGCTTATAAAGACCCTAGTGGTCATTAGCCAAGTATATTCCGATGAATCTATGGACATTTATTACTATACACTCCTTGCAAAGTGCTGCCTGTTTTTAAAACATATATAAACAGTCTCATGACTAAGATGTCACAGCTATACCCTGTTATTTTCCACTTTATTACAGTTTACATGTAACACTGATAGAGATTTACTAGGACTATGCATGTATCTTTACAAAACATTATGATACTATTTGCAGTGTCAAAGGAAGCAATACTAAGGGATAGAGCAAAACAAGCAGTCTTCATTATTAAAAGGTGAAGGTAATATTAAACATGTTCGAGAAGTTGAATATGAAAGCAAGTGGTGGAGATGAAATCATTAGGAAAGTATTGAAGCTAATAATGAAAAACATTTAGCAACACCCCTACTGTTGATATTTAAACATCTACTGAAACTGCCCGGATACCCAAAGACAGGAAATTTGCCACAGAAAGGGTTACATATAAGAGATAATATGTAGACATGATTGCCTAATTTTAGACACATCTGCCAACTTTTAAGGATTGGAAAATAATGGAGTCCTAAGAGCTAACAATGTTTCTTACAGAATTAGAAGGTTTATATACCGTGATCATGCATATCTGTCTAGTAGGTCCATCTTTACTTGCAATCATATTTTTTATGGTAGCATAATAATGGCATTTGAACAACATGCAAATAGATGCCATCCTTGAATTGTCATCAGTATTTCACAAGGAGAATTGCATTAGATTGATGTCAAAATGGTATAAGAAAGGCTTGTGGATACTTTTACTGAATTGGATTATGGAATGGCTAATAGGAAGTGGCAATGAGAAAATAATGACTTCAAGGGCAAGGATATGGATGTGGAGAACCCTAGGTTTCTATTTTAAGACATTACCCATTTAGCCTATCTATCTATATGGTTTCATTTCATATTACTGAAATGCTGAAATATCAAATTTCAGCATTTCGACAGTATAAAGCGAAAACCATCACAACACCGACACTTCACAATCACGAAACCAAAACATCGAACATACACAATACAGCACACAACACACAAACCATAACACCCACACCACAAAACAACTACAACAAAATACCACACAGGCACACACCTACACTACACAAATGCAGGGGCCACCCCCCACATCCCCCCTACGTATATATACTAACTATGACATCGCACAAACAGTAAAGAAAAAAATAATCGCACACAGCCAACACACAATCATACCTCCATCTCCCTACCCTAACCCACTCATACAAGTTAGAAAAACACTCACTCACACTCACTCACCTTAAACTGTAGACACTATCCCAGCCAAACACTTCTGCAACATAACATACATGCATAAGCGCAAATTCGACATAGTCCTATTTGCTCTTATGCACTTTTGTTATTCTGAAGTTTCGACTTCATGGACACGAATGTCTGAAATTCAATATTTTAGCAATTTGTGTTTATGAAGTGAAACCATCTATATATATATATATATATATATATATATATATATATATATAGAGAGAGAGAGAGAGAGAGGGGGGAGATAGATGTGTAGAGACATACTGAAAGCAAAGGATGAAAAGGTTACACAAAATACTGAAAGCAAAGGGTGAAAAGGTCACATAAACAAACCACTCATCAAAAACTGCAGGATGATCTCAGCCAAGCTAGAGTTTTCAATGTGTAACACCATAAACCTCTGGTAATGGAAGCCCATGGGATATATGCAAATTATCCCTTAAGGACACAGAAGGTTCAAGCTACATGGCCTCCAGAACTCCCAACCGTACAGAGTTACTAGTTTTTTACCGAGTTTTGGGATCCAAATAATAGGGTGCCAAGATTCTCGAGTGGCACCTCGTAATTTCTGAATTTCCCAGCTTTTTATTTTCATTTTTTTCCCAGTGTTTTGAGCTGACATCATCCCGTGTGTGATGACATCAGCTTCATGAAATGGCCTACCAGCCAGTCGGAATTGAGCTCAAGGGCTCACGTGCGTGCATTTCTGGCTGTTTCAGCCAAGCGGGAATAACTGTGTTTCTGATTTCTAGAAACAGTGAATGGTGGTTTTGCAAATGGAGAATGGCTGCTCCAGCCAAGTCATTCACATTAAGAATACTGGGGACTGCAGTACACTGGCATTCTGGATAACTGCTGTAGAGGTAGCAAGCCATGAGGGAATGAACAGAAATGTTAAGGTAGGTAGCTGTAGCTGTTTAATTTGCACAAACATTTTGAGCAATCTCTGAGGTAGTAGCTGTGTGGAAATGATTTGGTAGTAGCAGGTGTGTGTGTGTGTGTGTGTGTGTGTGTGTGTGTGTGTGTGTGTGTGTGTGTGTGTGTGTGTGTGTGACAAAGAGATCAGAAGAGAGTGAGAGCGATGTGTGAGTGAATGTGTATATGAATGAAAAAGTGGATGTGTTGAGCTTTTTTGTGTGAAGTGAACCTTTAAAAAGTCTGGAGATAAGTCAACTTAGTAAAAAATAGATGTAGATATGATTCCTCTCTTTTTATTGTATTTTATTTATATAATATGTAAGGTAAAGAGCAATCAGTGGAAAAAACATAAAATGTCATGTGTGGTCAGTCACATCATGATACCTGAATTTCCCTCTCCTTTTCTTTTGCCAGAAAGGAAGGTTTCTGGTTACATAATTTATAATGTATTTGGGTACTTGAATGCAGTATTGCACATTTTCAGAAGTGTAACTCATCTGATGTACTGCTTTCCACCCATAGTTAAATTGTGTATTGCCATTTATTGTAAGAGGGCTACACAAGGTCTGCTATCCTTTGAAGAAGTGTGACTTGGATATGGGACTATTGAGACATGCTTTGAGACTTGTGTTGGATCCTACAAATTTGTGTTCTCAAACTATACAGGTTAACTACTGCAGGTAACTATTGCCTTAACAAGGTTGTTTTCAGAATTCTGTTTTCCACTCCACATGTACTAATGAGCAAGGCTGATTTGGATAACTAGCATTCTAAACTGAATAATGGCATATGAGACTTTTACGTGTGTCCTTTAAACAGCCAAATGGCTCATTCAGGTTAAGCATATAACAATGAGGAATACCTGTACAACCATCTTGTTTACTTCAGCTGCTAGGGTGGTATGGTAGTTTTCACAACTGGAGGCACAACATTATTCCCTCACCAGGCATTTACTTTACAATGGATGTCTGTTGAACCTGAGTATAATTGTTTGCCACATTTTTAAATCAGAAGCTCACATTTTGGAGATGTTTTACTACTTTACTATTGCTTTCCAGTATACAGTTAAAATATTGAGTATTAATGTTGGGGAGGCAGGAATTTCAGTAACGAAATAAGTGAGAGAGCTCAAATTTTTAGATTCTTGATATGTTAGTTTTTGAGAAGTCCTTAACAGGCCATTCAAAACAGATGAGATTGAAACGGTGTATTAAGTTTGTATTGCATATCTGTATTCCATTCTCTTAAGAAAACAGTCATTTAAAATGGACTAATCTTCTGGTAAATTACTTTCCCCTTGTTTGGATAGGCCTGAGATGTACACCTTTTTATGGCATTATACATGTTTCTTCAGGAATGGATGAAGCTATAGCCATTCTTTTCATACCATATGTAGAAAATAGGAATTGGTTATTATACCACCCTGTTTCCCATAAAAGTAAATATATTGAAAAGTTGAAAATATTAAAAAAATACGTAGACTAGCACTATATTGTATTATTTGATACTTCTGTATTAGTCACACATGTGGATGTAGTTTAACAAACTGCTGTAGCTTTTTTGAATTTGTCCTCAAGTTAGGACACATGTGACTGTACTGATTTTTGGCCAAAAGGTGATAAGGCAGTCCTGATTTAAGTATGCTGAAATTTTTGGTTGAGTAAGTGAACTGTGAACCTCTTCAATGAAGTGATCATGTACACTCTTGGTTTTAGTTTCAGAGAGAGAAAGAGAGTGTGTGTGTGTGTGTGTGTGTGTGTGTGTGTGTGTGTGTGTGTGTGTGTGTGTGTGTGTGTGTGTGTGTGTGTGCGTGTGTGTGTGTGTAAACTTTTATGATGGAAATGTTTTGAATTGGGCAATTTTGTCATTATTGGTTCATTCATTTTGTTTCATTGCCTACTGGAAAAATGTTCAAACAATACATTTAAAATGCTCTCTAACTCTAACAAGTGTGCTGTATTATACAAGGAATATAATTTAATAAAGTCAGGAAGGTGTATCAAGGAACACATGTATGGTTCATGTACAAGGGGCCTATGATTTGAAAACAGCCCAAAGGTAATCTTTATCCACCATTGGCCAGATGCCTTTTCTTTGGATGTGGTGTGAGTTTCAATGCTGTTTCAATGAATGTGAGTTTCAAGGGCAGAGAAGTTTTACTGCTAAGTCTATTTTCATTGTGAGACAGTATTGCTTTGTTTAGCAGATGTCTATTAGTGTCTGTGCATTGTGCTATAAAATGTAAAAATAAAATAATCATGGTAGAAGTAAAGCAGTATGTACATTAGTGTTTATGGTAAAGGGGACAGAATAGCCAGGTAATGGGACATTGGAATGGCTGCAGGGGGACTCTGGTGCCATATTTTGGTTCTATTCTTCAGTTTGCATTTGAAAGTCAATATCCCATAATTCCATCGGAGTGGGTTGGGTTACATAATTATGTATGCAAAGTTTATGTTAATCAGTGTACCGATTTGTACCTATCTTTTATGGGCCTTGTCCAGATTTTTGATGTTTCCAGGTTGAGAGGTATGATGGTCTCTGAAACCTAACCCCCACTAGCTGTTGACGTGTGTGCTTTGGTCTTTTTAGTGACCTTATCAGTACAGCATAAGTGGATTGCTGGGTTATACTTCAGAAATCCAAGGCTTTCAAATCAAGTCTTATGTCCATAAACTATAAGTTACCTGCAAAATAGCTCAACTAAAATCCAAAGCAAATGGTGAAAGGGTCATGCACACAAACCACACAAAAAAATCCCAGCTAAGCATAATATTATAAAACTCTTCTAATGCATGCCAATGAGATTTATGCAAATGACCCTTTGAGGATATGCAGTGTTTTAGCTATATGGCTTCTAAATACCTATGAATTTTTATTTTTATGCTTTAAGTCTGTATAGGTATTTTCAGGCCAATAAAGCCAGATCCCTCTAGCATATATGTTTTGGCCTTCAGTACAGCATAAGTGGATTTCTTTGACTATTTAATAACACAAGAATCAAATCAGGCCTGATATTCATAAGCAATAAGGAGGCTGAAAAATATCTCAACTAATATCCAAAGCAAATGCTAAAAACCAGTTTTGAAACTATTGAGCAAAAACAAAACAGCCAAACTAGATTTTATTTCACTGTGGAATTCCTTAAAGTTCTGTAATGGAAGCCATTGGGCTATATGCAAATTACCACTTAAGGACGTTCAGGATTTCAGCTATATGGCTTCTGAATGCACATGACTTTTTATTTTTCAAATTTTCTGTTTTATAGGTACCTTGAGGACAGTAAAGTCAAACTCTACTAGCTGTGGATTTGCTCACTTCTCATCTTTTTACTGTCAAAAGACCACGGCCATTCCATTATCTTTAGGGTCAGTGTGTTAACTAGGCCTCATTTTTATTAGTAGTCTCAGTGAATTTCTATGTTAGTTTTCCTGCTTCAACCTGCAAGTGCTTTTTATCTGATTCATATAATAATATCACGAGAAAGGAAATGGTATTTTGGTTCTTATCTCCTGTTTACAGTTTCTCACCTTCAGTGCACTTTTACTTTGGTGGAAGAACATGGAAGACAGGCTGGTATATATTACTTTAGAAAGGAGTGCCAACAAGTTATTGGCTTTTACTGCATGTAAAAAAACACAGGACCTTTCATCTGCTCTTTTTCAAAGTGGCAAAGTAATCTCAATCAGCAGAAGATTATAAGGTAAAAAGAAAACAGTTCTTCAAAAGACAAGCTAAATAAATTAATAAATATTAAAAATTACAGAACAGTAAAGGAACATGAACCAGTTGAAAGGTAGGCAAAAGATGCTTCTGGGACTTTCTAAATGGTACCTTTCATCAGTCAAACTGGTAGCGTTGTCGCCTCACAGTAAGACGCTGTCCGGTTCGATTCTCAGCTAGAGCGTCTTCTCTGTGGAGACATGCATGAATGGGTGTACCTTTGTTGAAGGTTGTGTGTCAGGGCTGGTAACTCGGCATGTAAAAATCAACTACCAATCATTAGCGGACCGGAGTTCCGCTGTGGTGACCCCCTAACCAGGAAAAGCCGAAAGACACAACAACCTTTCATCAGTCAAACATTGGATGCTGAAATTAAAAATCAGCAATGTACTCCCCAGATGGAAGCACACAAGGTTGTCATACTTTTCTTCCTAACCATATTATCTCAAAGGACTATAAGAAAAAGGAGGCACTTATGTCTTATTCCAGCAATCATTTTAGAGCCACACAGCGGCCAGCTATCACATGACCAATCAAGAAATGACTTTTACTATTTAAGACGAGGCTGTTCACCCCTTAGACAAAAAGAAGTGGATATCTGAGGTTGGAAATAGGTCCTTGCAAGTAATAAAGGTACCTGTGTTCATGTGTTTCAAAGTACATGTTGCAAGAGTACTTTGATTTGGTAAAGGAAATGTCTTTCATTTTTAGGTGGGAGACAGAACCTGAGAAAGCATCAGAAAAGGGAGAAATCCACAACACAATCACTTTAAGTAAGTGTGAGGGAGACCTTGACCTTACATGCACTGATCAACTGTCTCTTTATCTTACTGGTTATTCTATGACAATAATGATGAGAGGTTTTTATCTTCAGGTTTCCCTGCTCAGGGCATGTCATTTGGAGACATAAAATATTATCAAAGACTATTTTAAATGGGCTTTTAAATGGACTATTAAAACTGTATTTCCCTATATTTGGTCATTTTACCCTATAATGATGAATTATGCTTCAAGTATTACACTAAGTATAACTTGAAAGTGATACAAAAGATGAAAAAAAATACTTTTTGAGGGATGCAAGCCCCGCTGCACAACCCAAACCCCTTTGACCTATAGATGTCAACTCCACAGTCACACAACAGAGAGGAAAAAGGAAAGAAAAACATACAGAGTACCACTGGATCACCCAGTATATATCAGCACCATTTTGAAAATATATAATCAGTTAAAAACCACAGTAAAGCATCCCAGCAGTTGCACCCATTATAATATATCCATTTAAATGATCCTCCCTATGCAAACAGATATTTTAAGAATGGACCAGATAACTGGAACTATTTTGCCATTTAATTCCTTTCACAATATTTTTATTAAAGTGGAACAGAAGCCATACTCCAAGGCAACTGCTATTGAAAGTAGGTCTTTTGAAGCATAATTATGTTTTGACAAAGACTTTTCTAGAAGCATCTGTAGATGGATATCTCCTATGCACAAAGAGCATCGCCAGCAGATAAAGTGGGGTTCTGGAAGGTTTTCTAAAAATACTTCTGCTACAGTGGGTGGCTGAACTTTAAAGATGCAGGAACACTGTCAATGTGTTAAATAGAACAAAATTCTGAATTGACATAAACTGTAGATAAAAGAAACCAATTCCTGATTAAATGTGGTTATGATGCAATGAATTCCTGTGTTTGAGGTGTTTAGTATGTGCCTAGCATGTTCACACCACAGGCTAAATTCCAGATGTATGCTTATAGGTTCATAGGATCATAGATTAATATTGGTTAGTGTATGCTTGCAGACCATTTTAAGCTAACCAATTTCCCTCTGGTGCTTGTTTAAACCTATCCCATTTTGTGTTAGATTAACCTTTCCCATCCCATGGTCTCTGCTATTCACATGCATGGTTAAGGACCCATCCTTCTCTTAAGGATCCTGAATGTTTTCTTTATTGTTTTTTCTGTAGTTGTCAAAGTAGTGCAACTCCTACAGGAAAATGATAAAACAAAGCAGAATGTTTTAAGGATGCATTTTAATTATCAGTTCTTGAGTATATTAGAGGGAGCGCTTCATAAAATGAAAATTTTACAGGAGTAAAACAGAATGCAGCAAGCTGATAACTAAGCAGCTTTAGAAGAAAATGCAAGTATGGATGAATTAGAAGTAACAGCAAAATAAATACCCTACTGCCTCCTTTTCAGCAGCGCAGAGCCTTCTTCACATATTTATGAAAGCTCCTCATCATCTGTCCCCTACCTTTTTTATCCAGAGTAACAGAAGACAGATTAGCAATCTACATACATCACTAGCATCAAATAACCTCAGGCAAGTGGCTCAGAGGGGTAGTGCCAAGTGTGCAATCGAGCTTTGTAGCAAAGCAATATCAGACCACCATTTCTTAAAAAAGTGTCAGGCTTCATTAGCTATCCTCCTTCTTCAGAACCTTCTGGATGTCTTTGCAAAAAATCGGTTTATAAGGCAAAAGACAGAATATAGTTTTATGTAAAGATTTTTTCTGGTCTCAGAGAAAAATACTTAAACATTAGAGCAGTAGAGTTCAAGATGATATAACTCTGATGTTTTTGTTGATCCTGCTATAATAAGCCTTTCTAGTGGCTTTGGGCATGAACGGCATTCTGGCACTTATTAGATTTTGAAATCCTACATGAAATTTGAGATTCAATGATTCACTTTTCAGTTACATTTTTGACTTATCTTTTTGTCTTTCTCCTGGATATTTGTGATACACTTAGTATGTACCTAGTATTTGCACACCACAGCTGAATTCCAGATTTATACTTATAGGTTCATAGGTTCATAGATAAGTACTAGGCTAGCTGTCTTTGTGGACCTTTTAAGCTAGTCAGTTTCCCTTTTGGTGCTGGAATTAACCTAACCCATTTGGTGTTAGACTGGTGTTTCCCATCCCATGGTTAATAATTATATATTACCCCTAGTGAGTATAACTGGGATCATACTATAGATAAATTGAGGGGACCCATGCATGGAATAAAGTTTTTATGAGATGCCTCCTTCTATGAGTAGTATAGGGGAAAGTCCTAGGGTAAATTTTCTATTGCTAATCCATAGATCCAAATTGCCCTTGGATATGGAAAAGGGTGAGCTTTGCTTTACATAGATAGGGAGTCTGTTCCACAGCAATAGTATCCCCAGAGAGATATACCTGTCACTGATGTTTAGATCTTGACACAGTCCTTCCGTTTATTGGCTGTACAATGTAGAAGGACTTTCTTATGACAGTGGACACATGTTGGTCAAAAGATAGGTCGTACGTTCCCAAATCCTGAACATCTGGGCAGCTCATAGGGGAGTATTGTCAATGTGGCAGTTCTTCCAGGGTAGATGGCTTTCCAAAGGAAACTATAAGGAATTTTTTGATATCTATTTTCAGTATATGATTTTAGCACCACTTATTTGTGTAGGACAAACCTTCCTACAGAATGACTAAGTCATTTGCTAAGTCTTTTGGGGAGGGGTGTTGCTTCTATTGATGAAAAGCAGAAAAATGAGAAATAATCTTACATCACCTGTACACTTGTCTTATCCAAATAGTCACTGTAGAGGTTACATTCAGCATCTGCACAAACCTTTGCTTTCATATTATCTGTTCTGAATGCAATAGCCAGTTTTTCAATGAAACTATACTGCATTACCTCACAGTATTCTCAAGCACTTGTTAATACCGCCAGAGTCCATTAATCACATACAATCATCACTTTGGTCTTCAGATGTGAACTCCTGGCAATAGCCCTTCACATCTAAAGACCTCATTTGTGCTTCACTGAAAAAACTTTCATCTGTATTTTTCCAAAGTGGAAGGACACCTTTGTGTCATCAAAGCTTCAATAGAATCCCCAGCCATGGTGTTGTTGCTATTAAAGAAGGGACATAAAATGTTACCCACTCTTATATTAGTGGCAAGGAATACTACAAATAGGGACTTCCGGTTTGAGAACATGCATACTTCCCCTGATGAAACCGTAAAACAATGTCACAGACATGGCAGTGGACACTAGGCTATCAAAAGAAAATATCATGCCCATAAAATATTAATTCCCATAACTGAGTATGACAATGAGTCCCTCCTACACCAAGAAAGTAAAACTTCATTGCATATCATTTAGTTTAGCAATTTTAAGCTATTGTAACTGTTTGTGGAGCGTTTAAATTGGAAATGCATATTTCATGAATAACATTTTTCTTAGCCAGGTATTGATGCAATCTTGGAAAATGAAGTTGTTATTCTTGAGACAGGAGGTTAACTGCTCTCAATCTCTGAGTGTCTGAGTACCACTGGCTCTCCCAGCTTTGTTTTCTGGTTGGTTCCCCTCAAGCATAATATATACACTCTCTCAACTGGGCATCAATTCATATACTACCAGATGGATATCAAACTGGCTCACTGATAGAATCCACCTAATCAAAACAGGAAAAGCCATCTGAAGCAGTAGACCTGTAATGAGCGGTGTACCCAAGGGATCAGTATTGGGGCCTCTGTTATTTGGGGTATACTTCTCTGAAGTTCAGGCAGGGATGCCAGATTTGTTACAGGACAGGTAGGGACCAAAAAAAAAAAAGTCTTTAATACTGAACATCAGGAAGTTCTGCATTAAACACAAGTAGCTCTGTGTTTGGCGATTTTGATTTTTGATATGCCGGTATATGAGCCATTCAAAAGATCTCACAACAGGCCCTCTTCTGTTCAATGCGGAACATCAGGCAATTCTGCATTAAACAGAAGTAGTTCCATTTTGCAATTTTTTTTGATTGGCTTGTATACCAGCATATGGGCCAATCAAAAAAAAAAAAAGTGGAGGCTGTTTCGCTGGGATTTTAACTGGCACTGTGGGACTTGGGATCGGGCTGCTGATCCCGGGATAATCGTGCTCAAATAGGGACATCTGGCAAACTGGGTACAGGCCAAAACCGTGGGCTATGGCTGACCAAGTTTGCAGATGACTGCAAGCTGGGTGCAGTCATCAATTCCCTGAGTGATGTGGATGCCCTCCAAGATGGTCTTACCCAAACAAATGACTGGTGCCAGAAACATGGCCTCAAGATGAATGCCAAAAAGTGCATCATCATCCCCTTTGGGGAGAGTGACATCCTCACATATTATCACATTAATAACAACGTCCTAAGCACGCAATCAGTCGTGAGGGATTTGGGCACCGAGGTTGATAGCAACCTGAGTTTTGACCATCGTATTGCTTCCATTGTATAAAAAGCTTTCTACATGGCCCACATCCAAAGTAAGGGTATCTCATTTAGGGACAAGGAGGTCATAATATCCCTGTATTTTTCCCTTATAAGGGCAATTATTGAGTGCAACACCCCCTTTGCCATGTACTGTACCTCGCAAAGCACATGCAGCAGCTGGGGAGACCAAAGAGATTCCTCACTAGGAGAATCCAGGGCCTCAAACATCTACCCTACACAGAGAGGCTAAAAGCCCTGTCCCTCTATTTAGTTTTATACAGATTCCTCAGAAGTGACCTCTGTCTGGCATACAAAGCAATCTCAGACCCCACCTTGATGGGCCTGCTGCATATCTACAAGTCAAGCTCCACTCGAATAACCCACACATGTGACCTCAACCTGGTCTGTGACATCAATAGGACTTGTTAGCAGGACAGATTTGTGTCCCAGAGACTCCCCCATCTGTGGAATAGACTCCCACTCCACGTCAAGCAGAGTATCTCATTATTCCTTTTTAAGTGCAACCTGGATAACTGGATGGGAAACAAAAAATACACTCCTGGGATTCCACCTGGGTCCCTGCTGGACAGGGGCTTTGGGTCCTGACTTGTCTAAACATGGGCTAAACTCTTGGCTAAGCTTATAAGGGCCTCAGAGCAAACAGCCTAGTAACTTCCTATGATCCTATGATCCTTTTGTTTTGCTTAATTGCTAGTGCTGCGCACTTCACTGGACTCCATGCAGAGCCATTGTAGTTATAGCTAACTAGTGAGCAGTGAGCAAATTTTCATTTCTTCCATTCAGTCAATACACCAAAACTGTCATTTATTCCCCTAGATGAGAGTTGTCTTGATTGTGACTAGGGCAACTTTAGCTTATGGTTGTCTTTACTTGGCTGCTCTGATTTGCTTCTACTTGCTCTGGAAGCATCAGCATGCTATGTGCCATTGTCTTGCCTCAACTGATACTATTCTGGTAGTACTCACCCAACCCTCTCATCTTCTTTGTGCACTTAGCCACATCACACTCGGATCACTGATAATATGGATGGTCAGCAAAAGTGTTCCTCTATCTAGCCAGCATCCTAGCACTTGTCTCGTATAGCAGTGTAGTAACTGCCTTATGCTCACCGATAATGAACTCCTACTTCCTACTTAACAGAGATAACTCTGTGAGAAGTGCAAGCACCTAGTAATATGGAGGCATTCCTTTCACAATTAATAATTCACAACATCACAGTCACACCCTCACATCAACAACTACTACATTCTTAAACAGAACACAAAGAATGTCATAAGCTGATGCTATAAAGAAAACTTTGCAATACCCTCCTAGAACTTGTAACCACAAGCAACATTAAAAGTTCATCAGCCCACCTACTCCATGTATATCTATATCAACAAATCAACAACAGTGGATTTCTTCTTAATCAAATATTCTTAAAGCAGCACAAAAAATGTGTTTTACTGACTGGTGACTCAGTTATTAGGCATACAGATTCTCTCTTCAGCAGGCTGGACAAGTAAAGCATTACTGCCAGCTGTCTTTCATGTACCAGGATCACAGACATTACTAGGGCCCTCAACACCCTTTTCCAAAGAAAGTATGACAACAGCGTAGTAGTGCTGTATGAGAGGGGTGAATGACCTGGGGAGTAAAACCTTGAGGGAAAATCAGCATGAAATGTCAGCATTTTCTATGCATGTGACAGATGCAAGTAAGAATCTAGTCCTAGGTAAAATCCTTCCTTCATCAACAAGGATGCCTAGCTGTAAAGAAAAGATAATTGGCATTAACTATCAGTTTAATAACTGGTGTCATTTCAGAGGGTTCCAGTATGCAGCAGCCTAGAAAGATCTATGGGATTCTCTACCTTCTTTGATTATCCCATATTATGTGAATCTGCTCTGTTATAGCTTTTAGGAATTTCCTTGCCTGGGCTGTACCTGCAAATGGTCTATTCTGATCAGTGTACTACCCCGGTAAACACATCAATTAATTAATTAATTAATTAATTAATTAATTAATTAAAATACTATTAATAGTCCTACATATGCCTTCACTGCACACACAGATTATTTTATTAGTCAGACTCCATCTAATGGACATTCCAGCTTAGTAAATTCAATGAACTCTTTTAAGGTGGCTTTTCTGAAAAATAGGAGACTCAATAACAAATTGCCTAATCTTGAGATGTTCCTGCATCTGGAATATGTCATGTATGTATAGTTACAGAGACATATTTAAATGTAAAAAAAATTCCCTTCATAGTTTTGCACCTACCATGCTTCAGGTATGGTGAAAACTGTGGTGGTGTAAATGTTATCTAGATTGGATTGATACCACTAATCCACAATTTGAACTCATAGAACTTCAGCTTGTCATAGAAAAATCAAACGTCCAACTCATAGCATTACATACCCCCCTTATATCAGATGATCATGTTCAACTACTTATAAAAGCAGCATCTCCATAATTTCGGAAGACTTCACTTACCCAGTATCAACTAACTGGAGCATTTATAACACTATCACAGGGTATGCCCAGAGACTTTTAGATTTGATGAACAGTAATTTCCTAAATTAAATAGTTTATGAACCCATTATAGACTGAAATATTTTTGATCTGGAGATCATAAATATTGCCTCAATCTATTCCACTCCCCTTGACTCTTCCTCATCAGTTAAGTCAGACCGTAAACTCATAGCATTTATTCTCAGAACTACCATAACTCCTGTGACCAATTCATCCATATTTAAGGATATCAAAAAGGTGATTCTTACACAGTTATAGGATGTAATCTATAAATTTGCCCATGTTATCACCATGGCTGACCCCAACACTGAGCCAGCATCACCAAGGAGTTTTATACCCTCTTAGACATATGTATAGTCACAAGTGCCAAATACAGTGAGATATTTGCAAACAAGTCACCACTGGGTTCAGTCAACATAAATACACTTTCCAACAAGAGAAAAACATCCTCAACTGTACAGTAAGGTTAAAACTCTTCAGAATGTGAGGAGTTCAAAATGGCCACTGTTCTGTGAGCACTGCTATCACCTAGGTCTCAATATATCCTGGATTAAAACAAACCCAGAAGGCAACGCAGAATAATACAGAAATAACTGTAGATATTTACTGCTAATATCATCCAGCAAACAAAAGAGGAAGAAAAAGTGACAGATTCAGCTCAGAAACAGCAGGATTAACTAAGATTTCTGAATAACAGCTTAAGCAATGTGCTACTAAGGCCCTGCATCTGAATGCAAGATTGATAAAACACTATACAGCAAGATGTCAAAATAGGAAAATAATATGGAAACAACAACAACTAAGACCAAATTCTCAGTACTAGCCTCACCTTAGAAAGACACAACTTCAAAAAGACAAAAGACAACTAAACAAACTGACAACTCTAAAAATACAAATAAATCCAAGACAGACCAGCCAGCTAATCTGGAAGACATAAAATCTGCCTTATTACCTATCCAGCAAGCATTAAAGAACTTATCATTACAATTTCAAACCTTTGGTGACTCATTCAGCCAAATAATATCCAGAATGGAAAAATCTGAGTCCAAAATAATAGAAAATGGAATAAAAATAGACTCTATTTCTCAAAAAACTGATGCCCATAACAAAGAAATATAAAACTTACAAGCAAAATTAACAGACCTGGAAGCAAGATCTCGAAGGAACAATATCATCATCAGAGGAATACCTGAAACTGTACTTCATAACAATCTAATACCAACAGTCAAGCAAATAATAAATTCCCTCCTAGAGGAATCTGAAGAAATGCAGCAAATAACAATAGAGAGAGTCCACAGAGCCCTGAGGGAAATGCAAACACCACTGAAACCAAGACCTGTCTATATTAAAATATTAAACTACCAAGATGTAAATAAAATCATACTGGCAGCAAAGAAAAAAGGCACACTCACCTGGAACAATAATAAAATCTCCTTTGCTCAAGACCTTCCAATACAAATAAGACAAGCAAGACAACTACTATCTCCATACTGCAGGTTCCTAATAGAAAAAAAATCAAATTCCAGATGAAATATCCAAATCAGTTAATCTTTTACATCAAAGAGGTTAAATACATGGTTGCTAACCCCAAAGAGGCAAAAGAGACATTCCTGGCTGTTTTCAAGCAAATTCCACCTTCAGAAGTGAAATAAATCCACAAAAAAAGATAAAGGTCCCTTGGATGAAAAAACGACCCCATTCATGAGCACTCTAGCTGGGATCCAACTCTGAAATCTTCCCTTGCTGTCTAGGCCCTTGGGTCATTGATGTGAGCCATGAGGAACACAGGAAAGGGAAGTACAGCCTGGGTGGGAACAAAAATGAACTGCTGTTTCCGATGCACGAATATAGGAAGGAAGTTCCCATCTCAGATATTGGCTTGCAAATTCAGTCCCCCTAGGCTTTTGATGGCTTCATTAAGAACAGTCAGACAAAATGGATTTCAGCAAGCTCCAAAGGATTTTACTGCCTGAAAAATGAAAATTGATCTGCACCAGCTAAAAGAAGAAATCTGCACCATAGATGTCAACCAACCTGCAAGCAAAACCTTGAAGAAATAAGGTACTGTTGAACTGAACCATTCACTAAAACAGTATACCCAGTACTGTGTAGGTGAATGAAACTCCAGCCTTAAATAATAGGCAAGAAATAAACTGTCAGAATTATGCTAGCTCATAGATTAATATTGGGAAAAAAGGGAAACAATTGTTAAATGTTTTATGAAAATACTAGAAATGTGTTAAAAGATCCTAGAGAGAAGTAATCTCAGGAAATTAGTAAAATAACCTAACAATCCTGGGATAATGTAAATATAGCCTTAATATGCCAACTATAGCAGGAGGACTGTTTGGCTAAGCTGTTTTTCTTTTCTTTTTTTTTTTTTTGTCTCTCTATACTTCCTACTTCTGTTAAATAGGTGCCAAGTATATATTTTATAACCCACACAGATTGATGTGGAAAAATCACTATAGGCACCAAAGAAGGCCAAAACCTGAATAAGTAAAGGGGAGGAAAAAGAAGTCAAATGAGAGAAAAATGTAAAAATGACAAGATTGATTGTTTAACAATATTACTATGGTACACATATTGCTATAATTTACTGAGGAATGTATATTAATATGCTGTTTTAAAAATACTATTAGAAAGAATTAGTCACAAGACAAAAACAATACATGCTGCACCTTAAATGCAATACCATCACTGTATAAATAATATGTTGGAAGAGGCTAGGGATATTAAGTAGCAGTGTTTGTTGAGGAACTAGTTTGTTCAGCTTTGTCCACATTGTTTATAGTAACACAGGGGGGATACTATGGAGTAAATCTATATCTAAAAAGAAAGCACATTCCAAGATTAGACGGAAAGGTAAACCATATAATGAACCTTCATCCTCCCCCCTGATTATTCCTGGTCCAGGGATATAGTGGTTAGGCACAGTGTAGGGACAGGGATAAATAGATGCTTTCCTAAACCATCACACAGTAACACATACAAAACTAACAAAACAAAACTAATATACATGGCATATCTAAGGAATACACCTAATAAATAAATGTGGGAAATAGAATCATGGAATGTTAAAGGGCTCCAAAACAAGAAGAAAAGAAAACTATTCTTACACCTTACATTAAAACCACAGCCAACCTCATACTAATACAAGAAACGCACTTGACTGCAGATCAATGGGCAGAAATTAGCAGAAAGAAATGGATAAGTCAAATCATAGCTTCAGAGGGGAAAACAAACAGTGCTGGGGCTGCCATAATAATTAAAAAACAATTTAAGGAAAAAATACTTAAAACCAAAGCTGACAAGGAGGGAAGATGGTGCTATGTAACATTTAATAGTCCTACAATACCAAAACCTATAATGGTACTTAATGTTTACGCACCCTGTAATAACCAACAACACTTTTTGTCATTATACCCAACCTTAAACCAATTTAAAGATCACTACCTAGTGATTGGAGGTGACTGGAATACATATCAAAACCCAGAAAAGGATAAATCTAATCTGACCAAATCACATAATAAACAAGCCACATTAGCCCTTAATGAACTCAAACAAGATTTCAAACTATATGACCCTTTTAAACATGGGAACAGTGCAGATAAAACAGGAAATTCACATTCTATTCGCAATGCCACAAAATGTGGTCAAGGATAGACTTCTTCTTAATCTCTGACATATTCATTAACATGGACCCAACAATAACTATACATACCAGGTTCTTTTCAGATCACTCCAAAATCACACTGAACATTAACTGGGACAAAAGATATATTTAGAGAATAGGGGTCATAATTGGTCATTAAACCCTGATTTACTTTCCAAAATGGATGTAATAAAAGAAACAGAAGCAATACTAAAAATAGCTCTTACAAATATCACTAACTCCCAAGTACCAACTGACATAGAATGGGCTGCAACCAAAGCACAAATCAGAGGATTGTTTATCAAAAAAGCAGCATACTATAAAAAATACAACTGAAAGAGGAGCATATACTGAAAGGGAAAATAGAGCATCTTGAAAAAGAACTAATAAATAACCCTAAGAACCAAACAGAAGCAGAACTTTTAAAACTGCAAAGGGATCTATATATGTTAGAAACCAGGAACCTATCTTTCTATGAAGCCAGAATGTTAGCCACCTACACAGAAGCTCAAATACCATCTAGAGCTCTGGCCAGAATTATCTGCCAACACAAAAATGCCTCCAATATATCAGAAATAAACTACAGAGACAAAAACTACACAAAAAATGAAGACATTATTAAAACATTTGAACAAATATACTCTCAAATATATGGAGCACAAATACTACAAATCTCAAAGGAAGATAGAACTCTTTCTTCAAAAACTGAAATTCCCTAAACTCAATTTAGACCAACAAAAACTAACTGAGCCGATATCCATCAGTGAAATTATTACAACAATCAAACACTTAAAAGTGCATAAGGCTCCGGGTCCGGATGGACTCAAGATCAGAATTTTACAAAGCATTTTCCCCCTTGATAGCCAAACTACTATACTATACACTGAATTACATAATAAACTATAAAATAAATGATATCCACTTTAATGCCTCTAAAACTATATTTATATTAAAAGAACACACAGACCCCAAAAACCCCGACAGCTACAGACCCATCTCCCTCTTAAATATAGACACTAAAATATTTACCTCTATACTTGCAAACAGAATGAAAAATCTGATAGAAAAAATCCTCTCCCCAGAACAATCCGGCTTTACACCACATAGACAGACTAGTGACAATACATTAACATTAGATGCACTAATATCCTATGCTAACCGATACAATATCAACATCTACACAATGGTAGTGGATGCCCACAAGGAATTTGATAGGGT